>NC_134276.1:197527474-197831610 GCF_949628215.1 Phalacrocorax aristotelis
ATTCCATGGGGCAGAGGTTTTCTTTTCATTCTTTGTTTCAACATTACCTGACAAGTCAGCTTCTAAGCAGAAATAACAAATAAAAATATATATGCATTAAGAGAGGGCCTAATATAATATTAGTTGACCTTCATTTCTTTTCCCTCAGATGCCATTGAAAAAGACAGCAATAAGTGTAGTATTATTATTATTATTATTATTATGTTTTAATTGTAAGCTCACATAGCTCATTATTTAATAAACCCAAAGTAAATTGTCTGATCATTTTTTATTGCATAAGCAGCATCTCTTAAAACAAATCTTTTTCTCCTTACTTTGGCAGGTCTCTCTCAACTCCCTTATGTCTTTTGCCAAAAGCTTTTTTCTCATACAAAACCATATCACAAATCAGGAGAGCTTTATTTTCTAAATAAAGGGATTATAAAGAGGCTGTTGTTCCTTGTCATGTCCCTCAAGACAGCTATTTTGATGTAAAATACCAAAGGAGAAAAAGAATGCAGTTACCACCTCAGTGCCAAACCTTGTGGCCCCAGAATATGCTAGTGATGAATTTGATTTTTTCTCTAATCCATAAATCATGTTTGTTGACTGTAAATATCCAAACTATTCTGAAACTACTTGAAAGCAGGATGATTGTACTGCTCAGCTAGTTGTCTCTGCAAAGAGGCAGTTCTTGTTAGCTATAGTACAGCACTGCACAAGCAGGACTTTGTTCCAGTCCTAGCTAATACCCAGTTATGACAAGAACTGTGACAAACCACTAACACGCAACAGTAAAATCAAAGCTAGGCATACAGATCTCTGAACCAAGCTCCACACAATGTGACATATAGATCCAAGCTTAATTCTTTCTTTAGTGAGATAGAATCCTAAATTTAGGCACTTAGGTGTTTATATCTGTTCTAGTGGTCAGCACAAAGGGAGACATCCCTCCAGAGAGATCTAGGATCCAGAGAGATAGGGTACCCACTGAGTGTGTGTGGAAGCCTAGGCATGCTAATCTCCTAAGGTAGGTACCTAAAATAAGGTTTAGCTTTACTTTCCATAGTCCAGGTAAAATGCAGTATAGAAGCCTTTACTTTTTACTCCTTAATGAAAATTTAGCCCTAATGTTCACTTCAAAGAGATGAAAAACAGGAATACGTTACTCTCCCTTGTGCCCCTTGCAGGTTTAGATGCAAAAAGTCTGAGAGTTATTGTCGTTGTAGCCCAAAGCAAAAAGTGAGAAAGTTTTCTTAGATAACCTTACTCTACTAAGCAGGCAGGTGAAGCTTGTAAAGATCTTGCCATAAACAAAGGCAATCAATGACATCATGATCCAGGCATAAACATATTTAGTGATACTAGAAAAGACACAGAGATTTTAAAACTCAACCTTCTAATGAAAGCCCATGTAACATATGTATACGTAGAGACTTATATTTCCATTGGCATCTGTTCTGTTTAGCACTCTTGCCTCCATGTGTAGACCACAGATGGACTGGCAGGCAACTAAACATCATCTGCACAAAGAGGATTTCTTTTAGATATATTATAATGATATATGGGGATGATACACACATTTCTGGAAAACATCAATCACCAACAAAAATGGTGCTTTAACATATCTCAGATAACCCTTTCCCTGTCAATCTGTAACAAGGAAGAAGACCAGCATGATTTTGGTAGATGCGCTGAAAGGAAGGACAGCCAAATCATTGGACTAGAACTTAAAAGAACAGGACACCTGGACCTGCCCCAGGCTTCCTGCATGATTTTAACCATGATGCCCATTAAGCTTCAGGAATGCATCAGCGAAATGTGGTAACATGTCTTGCACAGCAAAGTTGCAAAGAACAACAGCATGAGATTATGAAGTCTGAAGAGACTTCTATGGAAAGCAGTCTTGTCCCCCATCTCCCTGCTGCAGACATTGACAAGCTGGGAATTATACGGTGCGTGTGCAGCAATAAATCCGCATCCTACCCAACATGAGGCTTGAATCATTAATATTTTTTAAGTGTTCAGATGCTTTCCTGATGTCTGATGAAGGAAATAATTGTATAAAGGAAATACATAACCCTTTAACACTAATGGGACTTAACCCTATTTCTGGACTAGTAAATACTATGGGTCAGAATCTGTTCTCTCGTCCTGCAGCCAGCTGAAAAAGCACAGTTTGTGGAGATAATGCCTAATCTCGCTTACTTCCAAACTGTTGTGAACGGTCCCTGGCCTGTGTATAATCTACCGCTGTGCCTAGGAATTGTTGTGAATTAGCATGAACCATTAACAAGCAGGGGTCCTAGCAACTTAGTGCCCTGGTCCTTAAGCTGCTTTCAAACTTGGTAGGACTGTGAAAAAAAAACCTGAGGATAAAAGACACTGCTTGTACCACAAGAAAGAAAAATATGGAATAACTGTCTTTTCAGAAACCCCTCCAAAAGCATTTTGACACAAATTCCTTTCCCATGTAATGTCAAACCTCACTGTTTCCAGAGGTTGGCTTGGGCTTTGCCCATTAGCAAGAGTCAGCTTGAAACAGTCAAGTATGTCAAAGAAAGTGCTCTTGATCAGACCAGCTGGTGTTAACTAATTCATGGCAGAACCTGTTTTAAGGACAGAGCTTTTAAACAGCCATTTTATCCATCCCATTGATTCCCACCCCTTATTTAAAACCAAATACTGTAGTGTTCTTTTACCTGTAAAATTTTGCTCATAAGGTGTTTTTTTTTTGTCAAAATACAATAAGAGGCTCCTGGGGGAGGAACCAAGCTTTGTTTTCTTTGGTTTTTCTTAAACAATTGAAAGCTACCGGTAGTTATTTTAATATAATTTTCCCCACTGTTTGTATAATTTTTTTGTAAGTAAAGTCTGTTGACTGATTAACTTTATTGACCAGTCATTTTAATCAACAGAGGAGTAAAAGTGAATGTTCGTGTGCTCTCACTTCAGAAAGGTCAATTTTTTCTTCCTCTTCTCTTTTTCTTTTGCTCTGTCTCTCCCTCTGGACGTGAATATATACCACTGGATGATGGCTGGATACCAAAAACAGGCCTTTGGGGCTGTTCCAGTGTGGATTCTCTAACTCTATGCATTTAGTTGGATGCAGTAGCTCTCAGGTACTGTATTTGCATTCCTCAGCATTTTCCAAGCCATTTCCTTGGAGGCAGTAAATATTAATTAATGGCCTTGGAATTTATCCAATAAATTTCCAGTGAGATATCTCAGATACTGTTAACAGTATTACTGTAGCACATAGGCTGGGCAGTATGTGACATTTTGAAATCCACTATCATGTTTCTGAGAAAAGCAAATATATATATATCTCTTCAAAAGCTAAAACCAATATTTGGAGTTTTAAATAGGACATGGTGGGTTATTACCTTCCAAGTCTTTCTAATTTTTACACCTTTCCTAATAATTATTCCTAGAGAAAATTCACCAACAGTTTTTACCTGGATTTTAAGAGTTATTCACATTTCAGACATTTCAGTCAACTACAGTTTACAGATATCTATCAGCCAATTTCTGCTTAAACCATGGACTTGTATACCAAAAATTCATTGCAACTTGATAGGAAAAAATTATGGTACAGACACCATTTAGAGGTTAATCAGTAACTTTCCAGAAGTAAAACTGAGCATACAATGCAATGTGAAACCTGACACAGGTTGTGTTACCACGTACTTCTATGAACAAGACAAAGGCAGCTATTACACCACCAGTGACCGTAGCTCCAGAAACCTTCTTCAGTTGTCATAAAAGACCTATCATGTTGATTTTCTGCTTATAGATGTGTTAACAATCTTTTGAGAACTACCATATGTACTTAGTAAATTGACATGGGAGCTAGCATATCAGTGGATCTCAAATCTCTAAAAACATTGTCTTAAGAGCTAAGGATGTATTTTAGAGACTCAGGGTAATTATAAAAGCTGTTTTAAAACTTGTAGACCATTGCTTTTTCCAGAAAGTAATAACATCATTATTTGTATCTTGTGACGTTCATCCTATGTTCCAGCCAAAATATTTACGGCTTAGGGGACTAAACAAATGTTTCTTCAAAACATCTCACTTCTATAATGGTGTTTGCCAAGGCACCTATACTCTACAGAAAGTCAGTCTTTTTCTGTAATAGTTATGATATACAGTTCCAAGGGTAAAGCATGGCTCCTGAAATACATTTTCTAGGGTAGTCTGATTTCCATTGCCATATTTTAGCAACCGGCTTTCTTTTGTAGAATCAACAATAATAATTTTTTTTAAGAAATGTTACCAGTAGTACTTGACTTTTTCTAGCATGACTAGCATTAGATTTTAATTCTGTTTTCTTACTTGTCAGCAACACAAAGCAACACAGTTCTTCAGGTTCAACGTTTTCTTTACCTACTGTATTATAATCAAGATTGGGATTGTCCATATAACTTTTAATCTAGTATCTGTTTTGGGACACACTTTTAATCTAGTGTTTCTTTGAAAACTGTCTCAGTGATTACAGAGGACAGCTTTCCTTTACAATGATATGAATTAGGAGAAGAGTTTCTGTGACTCATTATTAGTCTGGTCCATTTCCCTTCCATTTAACCCTGAGACCAGAGGCTAGTGGTGCCTTTGCATTTACAGTAGAAAATATTCAATGTTTTTCATAGCCCTTTCAGTGACCTGGTGCCAGGTGTTTCTCCTTGCTCACCTCCTTAATCCATGTCAGATTGGTAGTGCATAGAGATTCAAGAAAGTTAGCTTTCTAAATACAGTCAGAAGTATTATATTAATCTGTGCAGTTTTACCAAACCTGACCTGTGTCAGAATGCAACTTCTCCTTAAAAATACCTTGTGTTAGTTCTCTGTCTGGCTAGTCTGATGTAGAGGAAATCATTCCTAACTCCTGATTTTGTATGAATGAATGCTTCCACATAGGCATAGTCCATATTCTATTTCCTCATCACAATACCATCTGAGCACGTCACACTCAACAATGAACCTTATCATCACAACAGTCCAGTTTCTAAAGATGAGACACTGACATAGAACAAAAGATTAGTCCAAGGTCATCATGGGAATGTGTCTGCACTACACACTGCAGTACAGAATGGAAACACTCAGGGTAGTCCTACCATTCTCAGCAGGACAAACATACTGCATTGTTTGCCTTTGGCCTTATTCTGTATTGTTTTAGCTATTTAGGTGAGGTATTTTGGGTACCTCTAAGCTTTTCTGCAAACTTATTCCTAGATTCAGTCTAATATGGATTATTCAGAAATAGCTGTTGCAGAAAAGCTACTGCTTAATAATCCTGTTTGGACTCTATTCTGGAGCAAAAGAAGCTAATTTACTTAAAAAAAATGTTTAAGTAAGTTTTAAAATCCAGCTTCTCTTACAAAAGGATGCCAAAAGGCAAGTAGTAAAATAAATAAATTTTAATAAAGGGAGAAAAGCATTTGAAAATCCTGAAAGGCCTGGTGTCTCGCCTTTTAAACTATAGTTACTCTGCATACTTGAAAGGTGTACATGCTATTAAAGCATGAAAAGGTTATCATGCGGGGTCTGAAGACTGGTAAATGCTAACACCTTGAGGTTATGCATAGCTCTGCTTATAATAAAATTTCAAATTTCTGGGTAAAAATAATATGCGGAGGCTAGCTTCAGGACACATAGGATCAAAATCTTGAGTCAAAAAAGCAAAAATCCTTTTCTCCTCTGTGGAAAAATTCATTGAACAAAACAGAACAGTTGTTGGTTGCTGTGATGATCAGATGTTTCCTTCCTGCCCTCTGATGACCTTGACAAGGACAGTCAGTCTTTTCAGAATTTTGCCACTTTCCTTACATGTCTCAGATGTTTCTTCCAAATCTAATTAAAACTTATCCATTCAATCAGGGAGATTTTTCAGAATACGGTATCTGGGATTCTATTGCAGAAGAGATAGTATTGCTGTAGGAATCAAAATTTGATTCTCAGTGTTGCATGAGACTTACAGATGCCCTTTGACACATCAACTTGAACAGGAATTGCAAAACCAGGCACTCATTTCCAAAGTTCAGATTTACAATTTCCAGAATTTACAATTCTGGTGTTTACTGTTAAGCTCTAGAGAGGTATTTCTAAACAGTTGAGGGGCTCTACTTCAAATGGAAGAAGTGAGTTGGGATGTGCTGGTTAGTTTTAACTAATGCTGCAGAAGAAGTTACATTTTCTTTCTTGTTATTCTCTTTCCTATTCTCTTCTATTATTTTCCTCTGATTTTTGTTTTCTTCTTCCAATCAACAGTCTTGATAATTTTAAATTCTAATAAGAATTCAGATGAGAGATAGAGTTGCTCAGAACCTCTGAAAATCCAGCACTTGCTGCTTTGTGTTGGGACAAAAGGTCTTGGAAATTTTGATCTTCACTCTCTTTGTCTGTCTTTTAAATCAGGTATGAAACACACATATGGCTAGATCCTCAGCAAGAGCAATGCCATGTGGCAAAACTAGAGAAAAGATGAAGATTTGGTGGTTGGAAGAGATGTGGCTCGCCCAGTGCACACCATTGATATTTAGAAAGACTGAAAATTTTAGTACTCTTTGTAATGTTTTGAGAGAAAAGGAACCTGTTCCTTAGGTTTTTTGTTTTTTGGTTTTTGGTTTTTTTCATGAAGATGACGTGTGCACGCTTGTATAATTGGTACATGGTGTAAATAATATAGCTGCTGTAAAAAACAGCTCTGCTGATTTCAGGATATACAATCTGCGGATCACTCCATGATGTCTACTGTCTACATCATGATGCTGTGAGTTTTAAATCAGGACAAATAATGAAGTGCTTTGCCTATTTTGCATGAAAGGGTTTATAACACTCCTGCCTCTCCACACTGCGCCCTGATGATAAATAAACTCAGCAAGGAAAAAAGAAACCTCACCTTGCAATCAAGTTGTTTGTCTTCTATCTGCTTCAGTGGAAAGAAATGTGTACATTAAATGTGTATGCACTTATGCATATTATATAAATATACACACATATTAAGCAGCATCTTCTTTCCTCATTAACACTTATGTGTTTTGGCAGGCACTACAAAACAAACAGGTGGTCTGTTATGAACTGATAGTGTTGTCAAAGTCTGAAGAGCTGAGGGAAAAAAGTCACGGCTTGCATTCAGCCAAACTCAGCGTAATTGTTATTGGCACTTACTGCAATGAAACCTGTCAGGAATGGAAAGAAAGATATGTCACTTTGTCTGGCCAAACACAGGAGGGAAGAGAAATGTTTATAACTCATTTATATTTAAGGTTCTTCCTGGTGGAAAGCCCATCTCCTTATTCTTCCATGTGTGTTTTGTAAGCATTCATACTTTACAAATTTTAATAGAACCTAGCCAGCTATGTTACAATAATGTACAAACATCTGATGGAAAACTCTAACTGCCAGTCACCACGTGTTGTGTCTGGATCCTCTCTCTAGTCCTGCATTCTCTTAATATTAAATCCCAGATGCTTCAGGATCCCTGAAATGTGAATAAGTTTGCTGGTATACTTCTATACATAGGGAGAAAATTCCTTCCTGATTTCACTTGTTCAAGTCACTGCAGCCACTATTTTTCCTTTTCTCATTATGATACATTTAAATGTATCTTTTTTTCTGAATAAGAAGTAAAGTTTCAGAGGGGAAATATTAGTCTTCACCGTAACTTACCACTGACTTCATGTGTCAATTATATGGTGAGTAAAGTAATGATTCCCTTTATAATACTTCATAATTTCATTGGACACACAAAGACTTACACCTTCTTAAGACATCACACCACAGTGCAGTCAGTGTGCCAACTACTAACATCACAGGCGGCAGCATATCTCAGGCAGTCTGTGCACAGTCTTGATCGTGCCAGTGAAAAGGAGGGGACAGAATGGAGTCAGTACTTGGAAAAAATTGATTTACATTTTCTCAGCATGACAAATGATGGATCTCGACCAATAGCCTGGGAAAAATTAACTGCAAATATTTTAGACTGAATGTCATATACTTCCTTTCCTCTGCAGTGGTCAGGCCTCAGGACTGAAGCTGAGACCTACACACACTTTTCCTAGAAAACACCATTAAGACACTCTTGCTAGCTGATCCACTGGGAAGTTTTGAACATATTGCTTCATGTACTGTGCTGCCACGGAGTAGTCCACAAAGAGTGCATTTTTCACCCTTTCCATGAATTAACATATTCTTATTCACAGAGTATCAGGATCATGGTTGGAGCTTGACTTTCCTTTCTATGCTGCGCAGAGATTTGTCAAGAAATTAAGAGCTGCATATTTTCACTTTGGACTCCATACTGACATTTTTTAACATATGCTTATGTCTAGCGTATCTTGTGTTAGTCTGCAAAACAGCATGACGAGTGCTAAATTGCCAAGGACTCCTCCTTTAGTTACATATGTATACATGTAACTCCCATGTACATGAGGAACTCCACTCAAACCATCCCTTTAGGAAACCAAGACCAGCATTTCAGATAATTAATTGTTTAGTTAAAATTTCATATATCCATACACTACCAAAGCAGGGTGTTTCAATCTTTGTGCACATGATCATTCATTCACGGGGACAGGCCTTGCTACTAATTTCCTGGCAGAGAGGTTCCATAACAATAAATATCCAAGAAACTTTCTCAAGTAGGTTCATAAGTGCTGTTACATAAATGTTTTCACACTTAATCTGATCACCTTTAATATAATACTACTTCATTGGTACAGGGGAAAATAAAATACAAACTTTTTAAAAAATTGTGCAGGTACTGCACTATTAAACATTTTGTTTCATTAAATCTGTTATTCTGTGCATCCATCCTTCCTTTTGTCCCTTTCTAAAAAAAAAGGCAGAAAAAAGAAATCAAAATGCAACCTGCCTGGTGGACTGAAATTGTGTCTGACTTTTCAAGTAGATGAGAAGTGTAGAGCTGGTAAAACTGGTTCTGAAAAATGTTGGAAAAAATATTGTAGCATTTTGTTTACAGAAAACCTATGGTTGGGGATGTTTGAAAGTGACAACCTTTTAAGGGAAGAAGAAAACCCAAACAAACCTCCACAGATTTACAGAAAGTACTTCCAGGTTACATTTCTACCTTGCTGGTTTGGCTAGCTTTTCTTGTAGGTGATAATACAAGTGAATCTGGTGACTAACTTTGTTTTTGTGCTTCTTTGCAGCCAAGAGCTTTCCCAGACTTCAGTCCTGCCCGTCTCATCCAGTAAGAGATCCATAAAAGGCTTGGGAGAAAGGAAGAAGAAAAAGAGACCAAATGATGTGGGTTTTAGTTTGTAGAGGGTTGCAGTTTATGGTCTATCCTTTTAGGAGTTAAAGAGCAAATATTGTAACTGCTGAAGTGCCTTTGACTGCCACAGATTCTTGCGTGAGCAAAAAAGGGTTCCACTATGAAGGCAGGAGTTAGTCTTGCACAGGCGTCCTTGCAGAGGTACTCTGCTGCTTGTAACACTGTTCAGAAACACAGTGCTATCCCTGTCCTTCTGAACCCTACAAGAGACAGAAAAGTTAGTGTTCACAAATACACTGCCTGGTTTATGAAATATTCTGTGTAACTGTAAACAGTAATTTTGTTCTAACTTAGGGAATGTGCGCATGGTAGCAATCCCTAGCACAGTCTTACGCAATGAAAACTGAAGAATCATGAAAAGGAAAAGTTCTCCATATAAACATTATGTACATATAATTCCAAGACATGACTATCAACAAGGACAGTCTTGGGCCTCATCTGAACTTCAGAGTAGCATGTCTTGTTTTATCAAAAGGGATTCATACATTCATGGGTGTTAAAATCCATTTGTTAACCAAATGCCAGTTACATAGAAACACTGGGGAGAAAGCGATTCTGGTGAACTTGGAAGAAACTGGAAAACTGCACCTGTGAATTGAATTCCAATGAACTAACAAGCTAGAAAATGGATTCTGAATGGTATGGGTTTTTTAAATGTTGACCTAAAACCCAGTATAAGTTTCTCAAACCCAGCTGCTTTAATCAGTAGGATATTGAGGTTACACCCGCCTTAGCTTTACAGTTGAGGTCAGGGGTGTGCTTTTGGAATGAACCTCTCAATCATCCTCACTTTTGTGCAGATGGTAAAACTCACTCTTACTCTCTCGAAGTACACAATCTGGGCTCTTTCAGGTGAAACTAGACTGTATACAAAGCCCCAGGAGCATACCTATCACCTTGCTGCCACTAATGAGCACTCAGCACCCAGGGCCAGGCAACAGCCAGGCCAAAGTAAACCCCTGAAAAATGCTTAACATAGTTGTGTGAGGGTTTTGGCAACAACCATTTCCCCATCCAGATCCACTGCACTACACTAGTTGCTCATGTTGACATAGTCTGAGTGAACCTCTTTGTCTGACCAAGTATGGTGAGAAAGGGCTGGCTTCAGTTCCTAACTTAGGGAAAAAATTACAAATGTGTGAACGTTGAGTGGAGAGAGGCATTTCCTTGCTCATCAGTCTTAGAGACATCTTTGTGGCTAGAGGAGTAAGACGCTTCCTTCACCATAGGTTAGGCAGCTGTATTAGTGTCCTGAATTTTATGGTTCCCATTTTTAAGTAACAAATTGACCCCACACATGATATAAACAGCTGAAGTACTTGATTCAGCACTGGGGACGCCACAAAATGCTAAGTACCCAAAACTTGGTATTTTAGCAAGCATTTAGTACTTCTGAGTACCAACAACAGAACAAGGTGCACTCTAGCATTTTCAGATGGCACTCATGAAGTTTTCTTCTAAGAAGACTAGGCAGATCTTGGGACTTCATTTAAAGTACTCAGAGAAATGAGCTGACATCACTTGTACTACCTTGCATTTGCCAGAGGCGAAGAGAGTACATGTAAACAGTGACTGTAAGTCAGCTGATACCCTTGTTACCTTATGTTTACGTGCTTGTACTTCTGTATGTTTGCAGAGGTATTCAAATTAAGGAACTGTGGTTACAATGTTTTGCTGCCCAGTCTCACTGCTTGTTTTGTTGCAGGAGGCATTTTTAAAAAAATGACAGATAAGACAAGAGCCCCAAAAGCTAAAGACTAACATAAGCCCATGCTTTTGCTGCTGGACTAGTACATACTAGCTAACTGCTTTTTAAGTATATGGAGCAGTCAGTCTGGTCTGAACTCAAAGCCATTTTCCTATAAACACTCAGAGCTGCGGCAGATATTTCAGTGCTAAACTTGATGTAGATTTCCCTGGGCTACAACAGTCCATGAAATAACCACCCAGTCTCTCCTTCCACAGACAGAAGGTAGTTTAAAACCAAGATGTTTTTTCTTCACTTCAAATTAAGAAGTTAAAGTAGGAAAATCAGCACCCGGCTGGATGACAAAATGGGCTTAGTTTGTTTCCTCTTCTGTCTGCCTTCTGAGAAGCAAAGCATGTGCAGTATAGAAAGGATAGAGGTTCACGTTCTCTGAGGTTGGAGTAGAATGGTGAGTTGGGGCAAAAATCCTCTTCTGGCCTGAAAGACCTCTCCCAGCTGGAATCTTCATGCTCTACTTTGCTGGCAGAAATGCTCTGATGACATCTCAGCTTCCTTTGGAGGATCTGAGAGCTGCTACCTTGAACAATTCTGCTTTCCTAGGGCAGTCACATAGCATGAAAACACCTTGGAAAACAAGTATATCCCTAGCAGCAGCTACAAGCTGGACACCGATATGGGTAATAATGACCCAATTCTCAGAGCTTGAGTTGTCTTCCCTTCCTCTGTGATACTAATTTAAAAGAAAAAACACTTTATATTTTCTACAAAAAGCAGCAGTGATTATACAAATCCATCTTTGTCTTCACAAATACTGTTGACTCCTTCACTGAACGTCTTTGAGTCACTGTCTCTGTAGACAGGGGTTAGGTTGTCTTCCATCAGTGTTCACTTTGTCTGCTTCATCAACAAAGCTCTAAACACCAACTATGAAATTGCGGCATGTCTTCCTGCTGTTAAGAATTATGCTAGAACATGTACAGCCATCCCACAGAGCATCGCCTTACTGTTAGGTCACCTATTGCTCTGACAAAGATGATTTAAGGGTGATTCCAGACAGAGAGAGGAAGGGTGATTTAGAGGTCAGAGTGTGCTGTCAGCAAGAGAGGCTGCAATTGAAATTTAATGGGTTGAATGCATGTTCAGAAATGCCGTGTTTTTCTGCCTTTATTATTTTGTAGACATAGTTGAAATTTGAAATGTAGAGCCCAGAATGTGAGCCTCAAATCAAAGGATTGCAGCATCTTCCTTTGTAGTGTGACTTGGCTTTTTGCTCATTTTTTGTATGCTGAATTTAAGAAGCCATCTTCTTTGTTTTCTTTTACTGTGTCCTGCTTCTGAAGTCAAATCTCAAAATCAACATCAGTTCTATAAAGATACACATACACGCACAAAAGAAGAAGAGAGAAAAGAACTAGGCAGTGGGGTCTGGAAGGTCTTCAACCAAGCTATAAATTTACATTGTTAAGAAGAGCCAAACCACAATCACTGCTGATTTAAAGGAACTCTTGTACTTAGTGATCATCTTCATGAAGCAGAATGCATGGAAAACAAACATTAAGGTTTATAAACAGAAAGTAAATAAGTGGTGCCCAGTGTCGGTCACCACCAATTCATTTATAGACTGCTCCACTCAAACCATCTGCCATTAGAACAAAAAAGCACAGAAGTCCTTTGAAACTGTAACTTTTATTGCAGAGTATGAAAATATCCCAGACGAGCTGAAACTGAGCCCCCTTGTCTTTTTGTGTATGTGTGTGCATACACATGTGCTTTCATGTTGACATGTATTATTATAGAGGTGATCTTTCTGCAGGCGTTGGATGACTACTTTATACCAGCTATTCTGAGACCTAGAGTAAACCAAGCAACAGTTTGCAAAACTCCTTACACAGGTGGTCAGCGTGAATATCTAGTCATCTAACGAGCACTTGAATTCGGGTGGTGTGTGTGACTTGTGCCTGACCTTAACCGTTCACTCTCACTCCTGTAGGTGCTCTTTAGTTCTAAAAACAATTCCCTGAAGAGTTGTCTGGGAAACAATGAAAACAGTAGTCACATCAGGGTGTCTGTGATCCTGGTAAGAGCAGGTTGTTGAGAGGTGTCATTGGGTAGAGCTCCACCTGTCACTAATTCTATACACTTGACAAAGAATAGAATAGAATAGAATAGAATAGAATAGAATAGAATAGAATAGAATAGAATAGAATAGAATAGGGCATAATTTTGCAATAAAGTTTATTATCAATCCAGTTGAAAATGTAGCATAATATATTTCATTGTTGTTTTACTATTTTTATTGAACAACATGAAGAAAAAAAGAAGTCTACAAGTATTAAAGATAAAATCAGAAAATGTATATACCAAATATCTTTGAATTTGAGCCTCCTGTGACAGGCCTTCAGTCAGAAATGATAATAAAAAATGTCCATTGACTTCAGAATGGTGTCAGCCAAGCTCCTATTAGACTATTAGTAGATTGGACCAAATTATGAATTCTGGAAGAATTTTTAAAATGTATTTTTTAAATTTCCCTTATTGTCTTAAGTTAATAACAATTACTTTGTGAATAACTAAAATGGATGTTATTCCTCACACGATACCTTTCCAGCTAAAAATAATTTTTCTTTCCCTTTCTCTCCTGTGATTTACCAGCTCCAGTAGTAATACCGCTTTTCTTGTAACTTCTTGTTCCTTATTTACATCGTAAAGAAGGATGGTATTAAGTTAAAATATTATTTGTTCAAAATAAGTCCTGTTCATTTATAAAGACCTGCATTTGTTGGGTGAAATTTGGGAAAAAAAGGGGCACACAGCTGCCGTAATGTTTATTGAAGTGGAAATGTAATTTGAGGCACTCATGAGGGCACACAGAGCAGTTCAGAAGTTTGGTGGTTAACCGATGACACTCTTTATCCCCTCCTACAGGAAGGTCCTTAGTAGAAAGAATTGTAATGCTCCCAAGGGCTTTCGCCAATGCTGTTCACTTGGTTTTCCCCAAAAACCAAGGTTTCTAAGCTCCACAGGTGCTGTAATATTAGCTACAGCCCTGGAGGAGGTGAATGTTAGAGCAGTTCACTAAAGATCCTGTGCCATAATAATGCAAACTGAAGGTGTCTACCTTCTCATACTGCAAAATCGGGGTTGTCTCTCTAGATTAGAGGAGGATTTCTCCTAAAACAAAATTATGCATAAGAAAAGCAACAAACCTCCTTTATCTGTGGAAGAAGGAGGGAAAACATGTTAATAGCAGTGAGGGCAATAATAATAGACCATGGCAAGATACCAACCACTGAGTAAACAGCAACTTGATAACACAGCAAAAGTGCTTAGGAAAAACCCACAGTGACATCTTCTAACATTAATTTATCTGTTGATTGCCATTTAAGATGTAGAAAAGGAACAGAATCTGGTGTCTCAGTGTACAATGTCCTCTGTTAATGAGGAGCCAGAGGTGCACACTGAGTGCTTTAACTACACAATGAAAAACATAAACACTTCTTCAGATAAAACCAGCAATTTTTTTTCTAAAAAAAAGCTCTTTGTCACAATTTAAAGCCTAAGAATTATTATTTGAAATTAGCTAATAAATATTGTATAGGACATATACATCTGAGAAACATGCTGCTCATGATCAATTGAAAATTAAGAAAAAGGAAGAACCCTCTCAAATTCATTAGTGCTGCAAGTTATTATTTTAGATGCAGTTTTGATGCTATAATTTTTTAAGACCTTTTAATTACAACAAAATCTCCTCACAGCTTTTTTGGTTTAGGTAATATTCAAACTGGTTTAAGGACAAATTAAAAAATAAAAATCTGTTAATGATCTTCAGCAATGTGAAAAATTGGATATATTTGATTAAGATGCAAAACATGGAAACGTAATTTCTTTTGTAAGATCTCCCTTCTATACCTTAGCTGGATGTTTGCAGAGTATTGTGGTATAACTTCAACAGTCTAGAAAAATCTTTGAAAGGTCGAAGCCCAAGGAAACATTATACTGTAATATTCTCTGCTGAGTAGCTAAGTAACTACACACAGAGAAAACATCTACTTCTCTTTGGGTAGGTATTCAGCTGAATATCTCTATTGACTTTTTTTTTCTCCTTTGAAAGATGTTACATTGCAGAAAAAATACCAGAAATGTCAGCAAAACCAAACCCAACAGGCTCATCTGAAAAGACCATTTTATATTTTGAAAACAGGGCTCCAATAAGCAATGTTAGTGGGCTGCTAAAAACCCCCAAGCCCTCAAGAACTCACTTTAAGAAAATCCCCACAGTGCTGAATAGTTCTTATGCATCTCCAGCAAACCACAACATAGCTCATGAAAATCAACCAAAAGGCTCCCATTTGCTTTCCCGGGCTCCGATAAAGTCTTTCAATCTGAATAGACTGTGATGAAAAATAAAATAAAAGGAAAAAAAAAAAAGACAAGAGGTGAGGACCAGGATTTCTGACTCCATATTCATTCTAAGCTCTCCAATAAGCCCTCTCCATTGGAAGGGGCATGCAATAAGGCTGTCAGCGGCTGACTGCTGAGTTCCTGTGTTTCAGGCTCATGAAGAATCAATGATGAGGATAAGGCTTTCACCACTGTTATAAATACTGATCATATTGTTCTCTCTCCCTTACTCTATACCCAGATGAGAGTCAGGATCCCATGAGAGTACTGCTTGTTAAAGAGACAAACTGACAAAGAACACAGGAGAGCTGTGTGTAAAATAGAGAACAGACATCCCCTTCTCAGGACTTAAAACACACAGGATTGTAACCCCTGTTCATTTTGTTCAGCAAGGCAAACTGCAGCCCCCAGGCAATGCTGCAATGAAGGATACAGGCACGTCTTCTACAAGTCAGTTCTTCTGCTTTCAGGGAGGTTGGCCCCTTGAGTTAAGTGAATAATGCACTGTAAACAGAAGAATTGTGACTGTGGGTACTCCCACAAATAACTAGAGAGACTATAAAAATTTAGTAGGTGCTAATGGAAAAGACAGGTGATTAAATGATACTGCTGAAGCAGTAACTCTAAGAGATGCTGTTTGTTTCCAGCATGTACCTGAACCTATTCCAAGGTTTTTTAATGCTGACTGTATCCAGTTCAAACATTTAGAAGAGGACTGTAATAATATAATGCTGGGGTAGTAAAATTGCATCCTAGAGAGGATTTTTCTTAGAAAAAAGAATCTTATAGCTTAGCTAGTGCTCCACAACTTTTAATGACCTAGGCTCCGGTTTTGGGCCCTGTCTTTGTGTCTAAACTGTAGCTTGATTCCCAGCAGTAACGGGCCAGGGGACCTACCGGAATGCACTAGAGTTTTGTTTCTGACCACACTCCCGAGAAAGCTGGGGCATACAGGAGGATGGGGCATACCCATGTCTCAACCCTGACTGACACTGGGACTTCACAGGGGTTGGTATCCAGCCCCGAGCATCTGGAAGAGCTGTACAGCTGATCTGTGTTTAGGAAGGGTCAGTCTTGTAGCTGTGGATGTTTAGGGAGATGACATTTCCTTTGTATGACAGTAGTCACTTCAGCCTGTTGCAGAAAGCCAAGTGCTGCTGCCCCCCAGAACTTTAGGCATGGAAAAACCCCACTAGTTTGGGGCTTGTACTAGATTCACCTGGAAAAGTAATAATTCAGAATTTGTGTAACTCTGTACACTGCTGAGTTAGGACTTGATAAATTAAAAAATACACACAGAATTCTTCCCTAATTTGGGCCTCCAGTGAGGCCCAGTCTTTGCCTGATAGGTGAAAAACCACAGGAATGTTTGGCTGCATATTTCAACCTGTGATAGCTAGTTGCAGCCTGACTTGCTGGAACAGGTGAGATCCACCCTGCATATAAGGGACATGAAAGCAGCCATAGGGAAGAGGAAGTTAGCATTTGGAACAAATACTGTGGGAAAAAGCCTGTTGAGTAAGTTTTCAGTACAGTCACAATGTTTTGAATTATGCTTCTTCATGGTAAAACCAAATTCCAAACATGGTGACTTATTACCTCACTACAATGACTGTCAGGGTGGAGAATCCTTTGGCTCACCCTATTCTGTTAACATTACAATATTCAACTGGGAATGGAGGAATATAAGCCTGCAAGGAAAAAAAATAAAAAGAGAAAAAAAAAAAAAGAAAAAAGGAGGAAAAAAATTATGATGTTTGTAGCACTTCCAGCATAGACTTAAGCCAGGAAATACTGGAAGATTCATAGGAAATATTGTTTGCATGAAGTCTCTAGCATGATTTCCATGACTGGGTGAGTTCATTTGAATACTAGTCTAAATCAGGTCTGCAAACCTTTTCTCAAATGCCTCTGTGATTATAAATCTATCAGACTGCTACATCTATTCCTTAAGTATTCATTGCTAGCATGCAGTAATTGTGTGCTACGTAAAAGAAAAAATTGTGGTAGCGACCAAAATGGTGACTGGCTGGATTCCTATCCAGTAATCATCAACAGTCTAACAAGATGTGGATTTTTCTGCAAAACCTGACACCAGCTTAGAATTGAAATCTGTTCCAGAAGTGGAGTTCTGAAAACTTTCCTCTTCAAATCAAGTTTTCCTTCTTGTTCCTTATAAACTTTGTCCCTCACCCTGTAATTATCTCACCACTAAAAATCTCTAAGGGAAAATGGATTCATATCTTCTATTCTGTGATGCTGAAGCATTGTTCCAGAGCAACGATATGAAGTCTTAATAAACAATCACTATTTTTCATGTCATTGCCTGGAGTTGGTTAGAAGTGATAGAAAGATGAGTTCAATTTATTGGTCTGTGAACTAGCTTGGTGAAAGGAATGTATGCATTTAGAGCCTGGCTCAGAAAAAAAAAATACTGCAGTTAAATACCTCCTAGGGTGGGGAACAAAATCGAATGAAGTTCCATTAATCTGTCCCAGGGCTGGTGATAGCATAATCCTAAATCCTAAATCACTTCTGGCAAGCCATCAGCACAAGAATCCTTTCTGTCTGGGATTTTTGGAAGTCTGGGGACTTCCAAATGACATTTGGCCCCAGATATCATCCATTATATATCTGTTGTAACAGAAATTACAGATAGCCCAACCTCAAACGTACAGAAAATTCTGTAACTTTTTCACTGTTGTTTTAGGTGAGTTTTCTTGTACAAATATACTATGCACTACTTAGGAGTGGTCTGTTCTTAAACCCATTATGGTGATTTTACGCCAATGTAAATAGCAACAGATACAAGTATTTACAAATGAGACTTTGCTCCCATATTCCTGTCAAAGCCTTGCCAGCTTCCTGGAGGGAAATTCAGTGATGCAGGCCTTTATTCACTGGAAGGCCTGTGTGTTTATTTGCAAACAAAGCATTTGCATGTGATCCGAAGTCTAAGATTTGCCTACAGTATGTTGTCATCCCAACCGTGTTTGTTAACACCAGACTGAACAAATCGGGGGGAGTACAAATGTCAAAAGTTCAATGGCAGATTGAAAGCCTGGGTGTGTCTAAAGCATTCACTATTGTTTATCAACAAAGTCACATATAATAGCATGACATCCTTTGTGCCTATACAGCAAATGAAGATGGAGAGTAAACGGTAATTGCTCTACTTACACATGGTGAGCTTGTTAAGACTGTAGGGCAAATCATTGCTCTCTTTTCCTCTGTAATAAGAGAAGCTTTTGAAATAGCTTTTCTGATTTATTTGAATGCTTGTTTTCTACTACTTAAACTTTATATTGTGGAGTTTCTCCTTTTTCAGGATTTAAGATTTTCTTCTCTTTCATCCCATGAAGAACTGGCAGCATCACATTGCCTGAAGGGTCTTATGGATAAAAGCATTAGTTTGCTAAGCCACTTTACCTGCTCCCTTCTTTCATTCAATTCTCTTCTCTCATTCCCCTCACAGTCCATGTATAATCCAGACCATACATTTTACAACTACTGTTTTTCAGCAATCAGTGCTTTTGCCCTTCTATACTAGCATGAACTCTCCTACTGAACAGTTGAGAAGATCCTTTCCTACAAGCAAACAGCAATGAAAAAGGACTGTCAAAAACACAGCTCACATTTTCATTGAAACAGACAGACAAAGAACACTGACCCCACTCTGGCATGGAGCTCCTGTGGCATAGCTTGTATCAGCCTCACTGCTGTTGCTGGCATGAGAAAATTACTAGTGATAAAGGGCACATACCTTAATCTTCACAGTACCTTAGTGTTCCTGGCTACTGTATAACTAATAGCCATTTGGGACTCTGAAGACTACTGTCAGTTAAGTTGTTCTAATGCAGGGTCGGTAGATTGGATCAAGGCATTAACTATATTCTGGCAGGGATCATGTGTGGAACACCTATGGTTAACACCTAACCAGGGTTCCAGGTTTCTTGGATGAAGGACCTCATCAACATGCCAACAGAAGACATTGACTACAGCTGGATTTCAAGCAGGATTTGTGAAACATCACACTTGGAATAAGTTTAACCCACAACTGGAAATAATACAGCTATGTCAAGGAAGCACTCAGCCTAAAATAATCCTCCCAGCTACTTAGCCATTGTAAGAAAATTCATGCAGCACAGCACTTCACTAGCACAGCTATATTGCTCCTGGGACTCTCTGCAGAGAGTTGTACTGTGTCATAAAGGCATGGCAACTACTTTAAAGTAGCTCAAGTATCTCTCATCCATTTATGCCTTCTGAGGCAAACAGATTCCCAAACTGCGGACACAGTGGATGATCCTTGCCACAGTGGGATTTCTGGAAGTAAGGAGATAAAGTCACTTAGAATTCTACAGTGAAAGAAAACTCTTCAAAACCATCTTTTAAGTCTGAAATGTCTCAGCAGCTTCAGCTTGGTAGCACACAGATATATTGTGATTTTGGAAAAACTCTCTGTTCCTGCATTTAGACCAAAAGTGGTAGTGATAAACAAAATGCAGCTATATTTAGGACCTCACATATCCTGCAGACTTTGAATTTTGATTCTTCTTCCCTTACCAATCTTTTGCTGAAGAAGCATACTGGAGCATAGCAGCCTGTATCTAACCAGTAAAAGCTATTCTGGCAGGGAAAATAGGAAGAAAATATTAACCTGAGAGGAGCATGCCTTCCCAAATCTTCTGTACCATCCCTCATATCTGACCTAACCTAACTAAACCTAACTAAAGGAATGGATTTGAAAGATGGGTTCCACAAGAAGTAAAATGTTTTTAACTGTGGCATTGTATTACTCAACTGACATTTTGCATTGCAACATCTCGAGCATCCAACAAAGAATGGAGGGCATTGACTTTATGCTGTGTTTATACACAGCAAGACAAAGACTTTGACTGTATCTTTAGACACAGCTGGGTAACAAGGGAGAATTCTAGAAGTCTGCAGAAAAAAAGGAATTACAAGGATGAATACAGAAAGGAACAAATTCTAGAGAAACAAGAGCATATAATCGCTTGTATCTTAGGCAAAGATTCTCATTACACAGTCCAAAGAAATGGGACTTCCAGGGTGTCACCCCATCACCTCCTCCAGCCATCTCTTAAGAGAATGCAAGTGCTATAATTGCATGCTCAATGTTACTCTGACTGTTGAGAAGTTACCATTCCAGTGATAGGTATGTCTGATCTGGCCCCACTTGGTCTGAACTGGATGTGGCTGCAAAGCAGGACCAAAACTTAGTTTTGTCCTTGCCAGTAACATCATCATAATAACTTGGCACTTCATATTAAAAAAAACCAACATGTCTATGGGGTTTAGGTACCCGTAATGAGCTAGCAAATTGATAAGGAATTGCTGGACTGCCATCATTTTGAATTTGAGAGCCTATTTCACCATTCTACCCTTGAAGATTTTAACTTATTCTCCTTATATTGGACCTGGACCTACATCTTCAGGTTTTTCTTCAACTTGTTTCTGCTAATATGTTTTTTATATTATTCTTGTTCTCGCTCCGTTTCCTGGCCACCCTTTCTCTCCCACCTTCTTTATTAAGTTTTCTACTGACAGAATGATTTTCAGGCCTTGTGGCCTAGAAGAGATTTCTCAGGACTTGATAAGATCCACCTTCAATTTTGCTAGACAATGAAACTACAGAGACACACGTGTGGAGAAGTGCTAGATCGTCTTTTATCCTTTTATACAAGAAGTCAATTTGTATAGGTTGGTCAGATCCTTTAGTAAATTATTGCTATGCTACATGTCCTAATGGAATTAAATTTCATCGTGTATATTCTGACAGGTCCTTCTGAGAGGACTTTCTTTTATCTAGACTGCCTATTTGAAAATAATTACAATTGCCTGGAAATTAATGTATCATTCTTATGAAGTTATTATTATTAACATTTCCAGAATGAAAAACATATCTACTCTAAGTTCTACTTCTGTACTTGCCTACATTTCAGATTCAGATCAAATCAAAGACAAGCCTAGGAATGAATTGAAAAACATGTGGTTTTTGTTTGGATGAAATATGTAATAAATTCTCATGAAGTCTCCTTTAGCTTCTACTGCTAGAGCCAATGAGCGAAAAAACATGAGGGGAGAGAAACAGGCACATAGTTTTGATTTTTCAGTTTATATATCTACTTACATTAAGCTAGAGATAAAATTAAAACATAAATGCTATAAATGTTTGGCAGGCTTGGGAAAGTTGTAGGCTGAAGAAGAAAATCGTGTATTGATAGAGATCTAGCAAAGCAAGCAAGCTACAAATATCTTGTCAGCATTGGGCTACTGCAGCTGTCCAACACTATAGTGTGGCAGTCTCTAGAGAGGGATTGTATCCAGAGAACATCAGTTGATGTCACTCATTGTTTTTTTCCTACCTGAAATAGAGCAAACATGAAGGGAAAGTGAAATGGAGAGCAGCTGTAGGGACATACTGAGTTTAAGCTACTAAACCAGGAATGTCTCCATGTTCACGTGGGTAGGCTGTTGGACAGACTATGCTCCAGTTCCATCCCAGGAAAGGTATGGCTATGTACCATACTTGTTTCTTTATTCCTATGCAAGAAGGCTTCATGCAGTAGACACTGGAAGTGACTATCTACTCTATCAGTTCCATCTTTGGAATTGTAAGGGCAAGGCACTGTGATGCATGTAATATTTGCCTTTACAGCTGTCTGTTTTATGTTTTGTAACTGGTACTGCAATATGAATGATGTAATGCAAATAAATAAAAATCAGGGGAAAATCTAAAATGAAGTTTTTATTTGCCATGAAACAATAAAGTTAGTCAGCAGCTGACTCACAAGGTGTACCTACATTACTGACTGATTGTAGGGGAATAGACAGGGATCGGCGACCGGAAGATCACGGGATGTGACGGAAAGATAGACTTCTCCCCATAGGAGTGGCAGGAACAGGAAGCGCAGGAGCTATATAAGTGTGTGACGCAGTTAAATAAACGGACATTTTGTATCCATCATATTGATGTCTGTGCATCACTGTCCCCAGGGTGGGTAGAGCCCTGTGTCCTGGAGATATGCGGCCCAAGATAAGTTCTCCCATAGAAGCGTACAGCAACAACTGATGTAGTACAAACAGGGAAGAAGTGGGGTTTGGTTCACTGCAATCTGTTGCTCTTCTGGGACCATATGGTGACTTCATGCTAGTACCAGTTGCTGGTACTAAGTCCTCACCTTCCGTGTAAAGAACATGAACTGCAAAAGGACCTTGCATCCATAGCAAGGGTGGTACTCACTCTAAGTGCTATCCTACTCTGTGTCTGCAACCTTGGATCCAAAATGGAGGAAAGCACTTTGAACATGGCAGTGGTGTCCTCAGGGACATATCTCAGACTTGATGTACAGACATAAAGCAAATATGCACTAAAAAGAGGAACCCCTCCTGTGCACTGAGCACCTAATGTAGGTGCACCCACTATAACCATTGCCTGCAACAGGCACTGTTCGTCCTGCACATACAGAGAGACTAGAGCCTAGTGTTGGATGGAGATGATGTCAGAAAGTATATTCACTGTATTCTGGCCATGATTTAAACATGTTATATGTGGTGGGAGTTGAGTGCTACAGAAAAAAAATGTTTAGGGCTTTCTAGAGACTATAACCTCTAACTCATTTGTGGTTTTAAGAGGTCAGGAAAAAAAATCTGTTGGGTTGGTCTAGATATAGCTGAAGATTAAGGGATGCCTTAGTGCAGGGGTTTGGAGTTGCTGATGTCTTGAGATTCAGTGCTAAGATCTAGTATCGATTCTCTGAACACCTCAGCTGCAGTATAAATACATTCTGTCAGTCTGTCTGACCCCTGGGGAAATGCAGACATCAAACTGTTCCTGCAGTTGTCCTTCACTGAAATTTCTTTCACACAGTTGTTTGAGGCTTGGTGTAATAGGATGCTCAGTAGAATCCATTTTCCTTCCCTCCTGGCTGACCAATTTTCAGTCATACCAGAGCTATTCTTCCCGTATTCTCTGTGTTAGTTATTTCTCATAATTTTATAAATTAAACTCTCTTTCTAACCAATGTCTAGTGTTGGGTTTTTTATTTTTTCACACACAACACAAAAGCCTTTCTTCACAATTTTCTGCTCTCAGGAATTTCCAAGTTATTTCTAGCACTGTTACAGCGTGATGCAATTTGAAGCCTGTATAAAACAAACTGCCACTGGGCTCACACCATAACTGCATCTTTTGGTGTCAGAAACCAAGATCATCCCAGCCATTGTATATTTCACTACAATATGTAACAAACTTTATTTTGTTAATATTTGCACTATATCTGGGTGCAGATGAATCATTAAGTCCCATATTAAATTATCTGATGAAAGTCAGCACAGCTTGGGACTCCTCAGGTTCATTGCTGTTCTTTTGTTTTTTTTTTTTCTCCCCCCCCCCCCCCCCCCCATGTCATTGGGATTACTTCTTGAATGTAGTTATATGCTCTGTGAATAATGGTGACATGATCAGACCATCATGGATAGAATATTCATGTCAGAGACCTCTGATGATGTCAAGTGTCACATAAATCTGCTACAACACCAAAGACATCAAAAGGACCACACCTGCACAAGCAGAAAAGAAGAGGTACTTCCTGAGTTCTTATGGTTGAAGCAAATTACATTTTTATGGGTTTAGTCTTGGTAAGGAAAAGATTACCAGGCACTAATTTTTTGGTGTATATTGAACAACAAAATTAAAGTCTAACGAAGACCAGTTAACCCATTTCATAGTATCAAGTAGCTCTTTTCCTTTAAGTCTGTATTTGGCAATAGGTGAGCAACTGGCTGTTGGCTCAGGCTCAAAGGGTTATAGTAAATGGGGTTACGTTGGACTGGTGGCCAGTCGTTAGTGGGGTTCCGCAGGGATCCATCTTGGGGCCAGTACTCTTTAATCTCTTTGTAAATAATTTGGATGCAGGACTTGAAGGAATACTAATTAAGTAAGTTTGCTCATGACACAAAACTGGGAGGAGCTGTTGACACAGGGAGCACAGGGATCTAGACAGACTGGAGAGCTGGGCAATCACCAACCATATGAAGTTTAACAAGGACAAGTGCCGGATTTTGCACCTGGAGCACGGCAACCCTGGATGTACACACAGACTGGGGAACGAGAGGCTGGAGAGCAGCTCTGCAGACAGGGACCTGGGGCTTCTGGTCAGTGGCAGGTTGAACATGAGCCAACAGTGTGCCCTGGCAGCCAAGAGGGCCAACTGTGCCCTGGGGTGCATCAAGCACTGTACTGCAGCCGGGCAAGGGAGGTGATTGTCCCACTCCGCTCTCTGCTGGTGCGGCCTCACCTCCAGTACTGTGTGCACTTTTTGGTGCCACAGTATGTTAAGGATATAAAGCTACTACAGAGTGTCCACAGGAGGGCCATGAAGTTTATAGGAGAAACCATACAAGAAGCAGCTAAAGTCACTTGGTTTGTTCAGCCTGGAGAAGAGGAGACTGAGGGCAGACGTTATCATGGCCTACAGCTTCCTCACAAGGGGAGGCAGAGGTGCAGGTGCTGATTTCTTCTCTCTGGTGACCAATGATAGACCCGAAGGAATGGCAGGGAGATGTGCCAAGGAAGGTTTAGGTTGGATATTAGGAAAAGGTTCTTTCCCCAGAGGGTGGTGGAGCACAGAAACAGGCTCCTCAGGGAGGTAGTCATGGCACCAAGCCTGACACTATTCAGGAAGCACATGGACACCATCCTCAGAGACATGGTGTGAATTTGGGGTTGCCCTGTGCAGGGGCAGGAGTTGGACTTGATGATCTTTGTGGGTCCCATCCAGCTCAGGACATTCTATGATTCTATGATTCCATAATGTTAGCTCACAGATGTGACAGACACCAACAGTGTAAAGGGAATCATTCTTTCATACGATTAAAAAGTCAGTCTCTGGGTTACATGAGTAAAGCAGGGAGAGAAAGAATGTGTTGCAGAAAACAATTTTTGGAGAAAGATCAGTGTTACTGATCTTGGTCGTGAACCCAACTAATAAAAAGTAAATTAAAAAATAAAATACAATCAATGTATGAGCTATAATATTACTAACATATTACAAACATTTTTTTAAACTTGAAAACTCCACACTTCAGGTGACTACAAACACGCTTTGCTCAGAGCAATTGTTCACTCACCTGGAACTCAGACTTTTTCCTACCTTTCTCTAGTGCATCACACATCATCATGGAAAATCTCTCCTCTTATTCCCATTGCTCCAGAGTATCTTCCACTGAAAATCTGACGCTTGGAGCTGTAGAGAGAGGCAATTAAAGAGTGGGGATAATTACAGGAGGAGAAAAGTTTATTGCACGTACTAGAATACATAAAGTGGAGACACTAGTAGAAGACATCCTTGCAACAATGCAGAGGCTAATGTATTTTGAAAATAGCCACCCAAATACATCTCACTCTTTGACCCAGTTTAATTATCCTGAAAATGAGTACAGAATAAAGAATTTTGGTACTCATTTGTGAGAGGCATTCATGAAAACCTATATTCTCCCTTCCAATTGAAGTTCCATTTCCTGCCAGATGAACCATGAAGTGGTAACAGCTTGGGGCAACATTTTTGATATGAGAGCTCTCCTAGAAACAAGGCTCTGAGAGAGAGTGAGAACGAGAGAGACCAAAAGAGACGCGTATACAATGAGAATTTATATAATAAAGGACATATTTTGTTAGAAGATTTAAAAAAATATTTAAAAGAGTTAATATATTACACAAATAAAGCTGATTGATTGCATTTGCAGTGCAGTTAAGCAATTTGAAGAGTGCCAGATCAGTATTCTCATTCTATAATGGCCATGATAACTCATCATATTTGCTTTCCTACTTGTAATCATATTTTATTTTCTTTACCAGAATTCTACAAGTAATTGCTGGTGGCATATAGACTAAGTCACAGATGTTAGAACAAAAGATAAAACAAGTATACTGAATGTACATTTTGCATTTACACCCAACAAAGGTTGTCAGCTGTTCCTTCCTTGCAGCTGCTTAAAGGTCTTGCTGTCCTCTCCTACTGGAACGACTATCTATTGAGAGATTGCAATGCAACAATGCCCTTGTTAATTATTTCATTATGTTTAATTGTAGTTAACATCAAGCATAACAATCAGAAAATATGTGATATTAACTATATGGAGTATTTTTCCCAAGTGCAGTTTTCATGAGGCTGGCAAAAGACTTCTACATTGAAAAACTAGTCTGACAAATGCCTTTTTGTCACATCAACCCATCAGAATCCACAGCAGGATGACTTTAGTTTATCTAAGTGGTGGCTAGGGCTAAGTGGAGCCTTTCCTTCCCATCTGTACCAAAAATGGATCAAAGAGACAATTTCTAATGCTGTTTTTGTGTTTTGAAATTTCACTAAACAGACATATTTAAATGTAAATTACTTCATTGAGAGTCAGGAAGCAATCCAGAATAGATGTTCCCAGGACATTCCCTGACAGTCATTAATCATCAAAACATGGTCTTTTACTTAATGGGCACTGAGTTCAACAGAAACACTTGAGTGCATCCCCATGTCACTTTCTACAGCAGTTGTCCCTCCCAGTAGAGCTCCAACTGACTGCACCCAAGCTAGGATTTCTGTCCTAGTGGATCAGCTGTGGAGAGGGCTTAGCACAGAGGTCTTCAAGCACCATGGCAGAGTTGTCTCCAGACCCGCGTGTCAGGTCCATATCCTTGCTGTTCTGACCTGGCTGAAACCATTCTAGAAACAGCATAACCAGCAGCTAAGTAACCCTGACAAATACAATACTGAAGTTATTTGTTGTGACAAGAGTGTGGCTGTATTAGTAACTTTACCATCCTGTTCACGGTATGTCTATACACATTGGTTCAAGCAGGACTCTGTCTTGCAGGTGAGTTCAGATTTCCACAATTCAGAGGTAGTTCTGCAGTCCCCAGTAGTGCTTCATCACACCAGGCACATCTGCTTGGCTTGTCTAGTAACAATTTTCCTCTGGGATTAGTAATTAGCAAAGCACCTTCTAGAAAAAGAAGTATATGCAGTGGTGAATCTTGCCTCGCTTTGTATTTGGGGATGAAGTGACAACCAGAATTGTATCTTCAGTCATGGCACTGCAGACTTCCATTTAAATTAAGTCAACAGGAGATTTAACTATGACAGGACCTCAGGGCTGGACCCATAAAGTATATGACAAGCAATTTAGAAATCAATCTTAGTTTACGCCTGAAAACTGTCACTTTAAAACCAAGTCTCGAGTGAAGGATATGTTTTTAAAACCAAAGTTTATATTAAACTTTCATAATAAAACACTAGGCAGCTAGGCAGCAATGAACATTGATTTACGATTTAATGACAGCATCATAATCAGAATACTGAACTAAAACCCCTTATACAGTAGTTAATAATTGAACTGAGAATAGACCGGCAGTAGAAAAGAGCTGGCCTGATTATGTGAGATCCCAGATTGCTTGTACTGTGACAGAGAGCCTGTAAATAACTTTGCAGAAGTCTAAACTAGGAAATTCAAGGTTTCCTTGATACAAAGTTTAATCGTAACAAGTTCCCAACCTTTTTCTCAGTCGCTCAGTGACTCCTGCTGTAATATGAATACTGATTGATGAAGTTTGCAGTAAAAGAATACGGTGCAAAAGAGGTAAAATGCACATCTACACTAGAATGGAATACTGAAAAACTAATTTGCAGCTAGATACTGATAGTGTGGCACAAATTACATTAATTTTTTTGCAGTCACAGATAGGTGATGAAGAGGACTGGAGAACTTTATACACCCAATTCTTCCTGAAAGAACAGCAAAATTGCACTATTAACACCTCATTCTGAGTTTTCATTTTCTTTTAGGGTTTTCTTTGCTTTTCAGGGTTTTTTTTAGCCACACAGAATTTCAGTAACTTCCAGGTGAGATGTGCATATTAATTTGTATGGTGTTGTAAATTCTTGTGATGCAGTATTTACCAGAATGTATGAGAGGAAAAAATAGTTATCCATTTTAAAAGTGTCTAGAGTGTTTTTATCTTTCGTCAGGCAATTTCACCCATTTTTCCATTGGCATATTCTTCATCCACAGATTTAGAAATTCAATGTGTTGCTGTTGCTGCTGTTGTATTTCATTGTTTGACAAATATGTTATCTGAATGCATTTCAACATTTTGGTATTCAGAAATTATTTTCAGCTTACATGTTTGTCAACTCCTGTATGTGCAACATATTAAACCTGTTAATATGACATATTTGTTATGAATGAGAAACACTGGCTTAAGACTCATAAATATATACTTCATAGTTGGGTAAATTTGAGTGAATATAATATACCTTGCTATAAAAGTCTGGCAGACTGGCTGTGGCCTAACTACCTTCAACTCTCAGTCTGACCAAAATATATAACCTTTATAAAATATGGGGTGAGTTAACCTTAGCCAGCTGCCAGACACCAACACAGCTGCTCCTCCTCAAGACAGGGGAAGAAAATAGGATGAAAGAGCTTGTGGGTTGGGGTGAAGGCAGGAAGATCACTCATCAACTACTGTGATGGGAAAAACAAACTAGACTTGGGGAAAATTAATTTAATTTATTGCCAATTAATGACAGAGTTGGATAGCGAGAAAACAAAGACAAAAACTAACCACCTTTCTCCCACTATCCCCCTTTTTCCCAAGACCAGCTTCACCCCTGTATTCCCAACTCCTCTACCTCCTCTACCACCTCCTCTTCTACCCCTTCAGTGGCAGGGAATGGGGGTTTGTGGTCAATACATAACAGTTCCTCTCTGTTGTTCCTTCCTTCTCACACTTTTCCTTTGCTCCGTCATGGGTCCTCTCCATGGGCTGCAGTTCCTGCAGGGAATATCTGCCTGCTTTGGCATGGGGTCTTCCATGGGCTGCAGTGTGGATACTGCTCCATCGTGGTCTCCTCCATGGGCTGCAGGGAAATATCTACTCTACGATGGTATTTTCACAGGCTGCAGGGAAATCTCTGCTCGAGCACCTCTCCTCCCTCCCTCTTTTCTGACCTTGGTGTTCCCAGGGTTGTTTCTCACACTTTTCTTTCCTCATGCCTTTCTGCTGTGCAGAGGCTGGAACTGACTCTGTCCAGCATGGGGCAGCCCCGGCCTCTCCTCATAGAGGCCACCCTGCAGCTGACCACTACCAAAACTTAGCTATGGACATCCAATAAAATATAATATTCACCATCAGGATAAACTTACTCAATATTTAGTCTGAGGATTTGCAGAATAGAGTCTGTAGAGTCCCTGTAGTGCTGATCCTCCTCAGCCACAGAGAAGGGAATGCTGAAAGGTGCCAGGAGAAACTAGCACCATGTGAAGTTAAGATGCAGTTGTATGTCCCCCATAAAGTCACCGGGTAAGATAGTCTGGAAGACAATTTATGCAACCTAGATCTTCACTGCTGGTAAAATAATGAACTCTGCCACATTTTTAACCATATAATGGGTAACAGTCACACACCATAAGAAGCAAGACTAACAGAGGAGGGGAAAGAAAAAATTAAGTGACCAAAAGCCTTGTATCCTTCAGACGATTTGTCCAAAAGAAGAGTAATATCTTGTCTCTTTATTGACTACTCTAAACTATGCATAGGGAAGAGAGCAGGTTTGGATATGATTCATAGTTCTTTGCTGCGTTTGTTTGCGTTTCTGACTACTGAGTTCCTCCTAAAACATAATTTTTATTAGACTACTTGAATTCTAGGAACCTTCATTTTCTCTCACAGGTTAGACTTAATTACAAGATTGCCTAGACTGCATAAAAGACCACAAACTATGGAAGTGAACACTAGCTGAAACTGTCCCATTCCTGCATGTGGCCAGCCCTGGGCTGGGAGTGGAACAGCTATCCCACTCTCCAGGCACCCTGACCAAGATCCTTCTGGGTGCTTGGAAAGGTGCTGAAAGCTAACTTGGACCACTTGTAAAGTCTCCACAGGGCTGAGGTGACAGATAATAGGCAAATGTAGGTAAACTGTGTGCCATATCTTAACTACCTCTGCCCTGTCTACAAATCAAGTGGAAGTAGACTGGGGTCTGGAACAAGGGGCAAAGTAAGACCAAACCTTCTTCCCCTGAGATTAGATTTATATCCAGTCAGCTGAACCCCAAAACTTAAATGCAGCATACGTGCAGCCAGAAAACTATTTAGAAACTGGTTTGAGTGCTCTAGTAAAGGGCACAGACTGAAGAGACATCTCCCACAAACCATGTTGTTTACAGGTCTGATGAGCACCTGGCTGATGCTTGATGACCGTGAACAAGAACTCACTTCAGAGGTTCAAGACAACTGTCAGAATGAAGTTTTAGATGCATGGCTGCTTCTCTTTTATTGTTTTCACCACCTGATCAGATAAAGTGTAACTCCAGTAGGGAAGTGCTTGTCATTAAGTCAAGAGAAAGATGGAGCCTCTGCATGACATTGGGAAGGACTTGGCCATCTGAAAGTGCTAGAAGAGTTTTAACTTCTTCCTTTCCAAGCCACTTGAGGCAGATAATCCTGAGGCAATACTGCCAAGGAGAAAGAGAACAAGTTATTGTAATAATTTTGGCTACATTATGTACATTAGAGCCTGGTCTTGACTGAGAATTTGGGAAATATAGTCTACTACTGCAATGCTGGTTATGATGGTACATAACAAAAGGAGCATCAGTACAGGTACAGGACAACTTGCTTTTGCTCTGTGTTTAAGTCACGGTAGATTTCAGGAGCAGTCCAAACGCATTCATTTTTTGCCAGATCTAGTTGTAGAAATGTGATGTTTCTGCTGCTGGTAGAACTGGTAAATTAATAAACTGTTACCCATAATGTATTGTTTAAAATGTTGTTTTATTAATTTCTGGTGAATTTCTGTTAATCATGAAACCATTTATTCTAGTCTGGAAACCCGTATCATAAGCAATATTAATAAAATGAAAAGAAAAAAATAATTTCCACAGAAAAATCATGTTAAGAAAATTAAAATAATGTGATTGAAAAAAATTAAATATTTTTAACATGCAACTATATTCTCACTTTACTCTCAGTTGTACACTGACTCAGAATTATTTTGGATCAAACTGCTCTGTTTGGATTTGTTACTCCCACAGTTTTTCCTCACTCCTTATTGCTATCCTGTGCTTTGCCCTTTCCCAGAGGCGCCACCATCATGACCAAGAGGCTCAGCCATTCCCTGCAGGGTCAGTGGGTTGGAGCCGGCTGGAACTGTCTGTGCCCGGCACGGGGCAGCCCCGGCCTCTCCTCACAGAGGCCGCCCCGCAGCCCCTCACCCCACTGCCAGCACCTGGGCACCTGCACCCAGCACAACGACGCAAGGACAAAAAAGCAACAGAAGGCAGCTCCTGCCTGGCTGGTGACTTCCCCAGTGATTCCTACAATCATGAGGGAAAGCTCACTTGCGGAGACCGGGCAGTGGCACACAAGTTACGATGAGTTTCTGAACATGCTGGTCCAGCACCAGATACCCATACTGCAACTAGGGCTCACGGTTATTATAGTCTCCCCATGAAACCTGGATGCCTGTATTTTACTGCTTTGTCTTTGGGTAGGATGTTACACGTATTTGGTGGGATGTTACCTTTTATCCCACCAGGGTCTTTTTTGTGTCAGAGAAGGGTAGTACTGGTAAGCAGCTCACAACAACCCTAACCACGTTAAAGCACCTTTTCTGATGACAATACATAAATGAGATGATTTAATGTGACAGAATGAGGACATCTTATCTGACTGATAAAAGACTGATTATATTTGCTTCAGACTGTTCCTACTGAAAAATTGGAAGATGAGATTTTAGGTAAGCCAATATATGAAAAATTATTTACTTGTCTGTTCTAACAGAAAGTGAGCATGAGGGATCAGTTACTCCAGATAATAGAGAAATGTGTTAGTCTTTGAAGAATCTGCATCAACCCTCCCTTTCACTTGTTACAATTAATCGTGTAATTTCCTAGAATTTATTTAGGTAACTATCAAGTCACACTTTTTCCAGTAACATTTCAATATTTAAAGAGTCAAAACTTGAAGATGGTTTAACAGGTGAGTATTTTCTTTCCTTCTTAATGGTCAGTTATTACAGAAAACAACCAAAACAATTCTTGTTGTTTAACACAAAGCACAATAGCCCTCAATAAATAAACTAGATGAAATAATACAGCACTCCAAACATGAGTAGGTAATGTTTCTTTGAAATGCCAGGACCCTCTTCTTTAAAGCTCAGGAAAAAACTTATATTGGAACTCTTGGGACCTCAATTTTCTTACTTCCCTGACCTTCACAAGATTTGTCTTGGACCTCCATTTGAGAAAGCATTTAAACACTTCCTTTGCACTCAATTTTTGGATCATTTGTAACCCATTAAAGACAACAGTTCTAAAGAAAACACAAGGTGAAAGAGTACCTAGGTATTCTCTGGAGTACCCGATCAGCAACATTCCTAAAAGAAAAGGGGAAAAGTAAATAAAACCTGGACTTCCTGGTCATTAAGTCTAGACACCATCAGTTTTAGATACCACTGTGTGACAAACCCTGTATGTCAGTCTCCATCTTACAAGCAGTGAGGCTGTATAACTCAATGGCTGTCACTGAGGACTGCTTTGGGAATTCTCTGCTTTCCAACGTCTAAGAATGTTTCCTTAATTTCCACCCCTAAAAAGGAGAGGGGGAGAAAGTGCTCAGTAATTATTTTGTATGGTTAATAAATATACAAAGAAGATATTTTAGCTACTCTGTAGATGACAGCTGAATTACAGAAAACAAGCCCATTAAATACATAAATTAGAAATACTATTTCCTTACCAGCCTCTTTCTCTTCTGACCATCATTTTCTGCATCATCTATTTTAATTCTTTCATGAATGACAGAGGGTATTGAGAAATCTTGAGAAATCTCAGAGGCAAAAATACTTTCACCTGTCCCCAAAATGAAGGGTATTCTCTTTGTCCCTCTTTACTTCATACCACCCCTCCCAGCTCCTCAGGGAGATATCCATCTTTTTCACTCAAATTAAGAGAGAAACTTGTCTATTAGGAGGAAGGGATAATATTCTTGGATATTTTTATCACAGAGCTCATGACTGGGTATTTAGTAAAGTTACAAGAACACCACTAGTGAAAAATGGCAGGGAAGCTCTTCCTATTTATTCTAGACACTGCAATGCTTTCTGGCTTTCTGTCCTCTTCACAGATGAGTGTTCACAGGAAAGGCAGATTTGCCCCAAACTCAGACTGTTTGGATAGACTTGTATTGATTGGAAAGCTCAGTCTTCAAACCAAGCATGCATGCCGAGTGCTCTACGTTGCACCCCCAGACTTGCTGTCAGAGACCCTGGAGACTGCCTGCTGGCAACCTCCTAAGGTGTGACTCAGAGCACGCTAACCGCTCTCCACATCCTTCCAGTTTGGCTTTTAGGGTGGCCTCAGGTCACTGTCAGCAAGCAATTTGTACATTCCTTAGGCAAGCTTTGAAACCTCTTTTGAGGAAACAGACAAAATAACATTAAACATAACGGACTACAACAGTGGTAATTAATAAGAGCACGTGGACCTGGATAAAGTTTCAGTTTCAGACAATTTCAGAACAGATGTATCTCCAAATTTAAGTGTTCAGTTAGGCAGCTGTAACCAAATACCTAGTTCATCACTAAGGATGGAGGGAGGCCGTCCTCCCATTCCTCCCCCTCAGTGAGGTTCTGCTGCTTACACTAAGCTCACCTGATCATGCTATAAGCTAGTCAACCATAGCTGAGTAATGGGCAGGACAGGGACATGCACTGGCTCATGTGCAACCGTGTGAGAGTCTGAGCTGGCATGAAGGAAGGACCACATATGAAGCTGGAAGCAGAGGCAGTAGAAAGGAAGTTCAGTGGAGGACGAGGGCAGGGGAAAAAGAGGGAGAATATGGGAGGAGAGTGTCTGCTAACTGAACCGTTCAGCTGTCTCATGAAAACATGCCTGTGAGGTGATTCCTATAGTATGTTTCACTGCATCTTTGGTATGTTAATTCCAGACCTGTGGTAGTTTTAGACCACAGGTATGTTTTAAAGCCCAAACATTTATCAGTATTTGGCAACATTTCCTTTATTATTTTGTTTTGGAAATTAAACCTAAAAGGTGAACAGAATTACTTTTTACATTGTTTCACACTTTTCTCTAAACATTTTTTCTTCCATGCTTGCTGGATTTTGTTGCAGTACCCAGTGGCAAAGAGCCATATGCCATGTAAATTTAATCTAGTGTTTGCTTGACTGATCACAACCTCCTACTTCCTCCCTGAGCTACCAGGCAATTTGACTTGAGAGACCAGCAGAGGCCAAGGCCATAGCTTTCTACCCTCTTGAACTGTAGTGTGTTCAAACTTGCTTTACCTATGATCCTGATGTCTGCAAAGAACCCAGAGAAATAAATCTTTGGGGCTGGCAAAAAGAAGAAAGTAAAGTGAACATTGCCCATTTTCCTTCTCCCTCATTCAGATCTACATTGCGTGGTTTTTCTTCACTTTCCTCCTGATTTCTCCCCTTCTTTATGTTTGTTTGCATTCCACATATGGAAATATTGGCATAGAAGAAAATTTGCTTGGTCCCCAACATTTTGTTCAACCTATCTTCAACCTACATTAATACACATGTAATCTTGGTTCTTCCCTGTTGGACCAGTGGGAATCTGGATGGCTGATTTTGTTGTTTGTAGGAGATGCAATCCTTTCGCTATACAGAAAAGCTAATGAAAACATTAAATATTCATATCGCATCCCTAATTGTATAATAAAGTGAAATGTGCAGTTATAGTTGAAAACCTCCAGTCTAATTAGCAGTAGCCTAAAAAATGCTTAAGTGAAACACAATGTTTAGTGCTACCCAGCTAAATCTGTTTCCTCATCCAATTGTATTAATAATGACACTAATAAAATATTGTTAAAAAAATACAAAACATGCAAATATATATTCCTATTGTAAATATCTAAATATCAACTAACAGGTACCTTTGAGGTTTGGTAATGAAAGATTGGCTTGTTCCATTATTATTTCTATTATACATTCTTTGGTGGTGGTGTTTATTTGTGGTTTTCTTTTTTTTTCTTTTAAGTGCTACTATTTAATTTAAAATCAGCCAATATTATTTTCTGTATTATGGAAACATGGTAAAAATACAGTTGGAAAAATCTATTTCAGCTTTTCATTTACTCTATAGCCCCAGAAAAATAATCCCAAATTTATCCTATGAATTTAATCAATCAGTCTTTGAACAAAGAAATCACAAACATAATCAAGTCTTTTCCTTTTATTTTTCAAAAATCTCTGCTGAAACATCAGTATCTGGTTTCTGGGAAGTAATTCTGAGAGATAGGAAGGCAAGAAACAAAGTTACTCTCTGATAACAACAGCTTCTGTGGAAGAGGCTGCAGTGTAAAACTAAAAACACACTTACCCATGTTTTCAAAAGTTATGCATGGTTTCAGATTAAGAAAAACATCTTAGCATTAAGTTGCATTGCTGCATTAACAAAGAATACAAAGAGACTTCCAACTTTTAAGTATCATAACCAGAAAGATGAAGGAATGTGTTTGAATAAACAAAACACCTCTAAACTAAATAAACAGAATAGATCTACTTCTTTTAATATTTTCTCCCAATTACTAATTTAACTACTATTGGAGCAAAGACTGGATAAAGACTTGCCCTTTGGTCAGGGTTTCCTACAACTGCCTGTTACATGGATTTTTCTCTTCTTTCTCAAAAGTTGCTGATATCAACCCCTGAGACATGATTCCAAACAAAATGGAACTGATGTAACAGATAATATTATTTCTTTTTATTGTAATGTTTCAGTGTAAATGCTTCATAAATATGCAGGTTAATTGCCTCCATTGCTGTGCTGGTTTTGGCTGGGATAGAGTTAATTTTCTTCACAGTGGCTAGTATGGGCCTATGTTTTGCATTTTTGCTGAAAAGAGTGTTGATAACAGAGGGATGTTTTTGTTATTGCTAAGCCTTGCTTACACAGAGTCAAGGCCTTTTCTGCTTCTCACCCCACCCCACCAGTGCATAGGCTGGGGGTGCACAAGAAGTTGGGAGGGGACACAGCCGGGACAGCTGACCCCAACTAACCAACGGGATATTCCACACCGTATGATGTCATGCTTAGTTTTTCTTCCCAAGAAACCGTTAGGAGTGATGGAGCCCTGCTTTCCTGGAGATGGCTGAACACCTGCCTGCCCATGGGAAGGAGTGAATGAATTCCTTGTTTTGCTTTGCTTGTGTGCACAGCTTTTGCTTTACCTATTAAACTGTCTTTATCTCAACCCATGAGTTTTCTCACTTTTACTCTTCTGGTTCTCTCCCCCATCCCACGGGGGATGGGATTGACCAAGTGGCTGTGTGGTGCTTAATTGCTAGCTGTGGTTAAACCATGACAATTGCTTATCATTAAAACCAACAATAATACTGATATGATTATGTCATAGAGGCAGTATTTTATTTTCTGTCATTCTGGGGCACTTTTTTGGTTAATTTTTAAGGGTTTATGTGTGATTGTATCAAGTTAAATGTTAGCACACTTTGGAACTGTTGACATTTATGTTCCCTTTCTGCTCTTATACAAACAGCACGCTTTAATTGTTCAATCAGAGTAAGTTGATTGAAATTTAATATTGTCAATTTATTGACTTTCCTTTCCAATTTGTTCCTCTTTTTCATGTGCTGTGGACAACTGTATCTCAGTGTTGAATTATTTATTTGTAATCAGCAGTTGTTTGACATGGAAGCAGTGTACCTCTTTATCTAAATGAACAAAGAACAGATTGATGAAGAAGTACATTTATGTAATGAGCATTTAATCTATACCTTTGAGAAATGCTTTAGGATTACTTTATCTAAAAATCATAGTGAGCATGACACATATTTTTTTTATCCATTGCTTTAAAGTCTGGGTTAAATTCTGCGTCACTTGCACACTAAAATGAAAACAAAATATTGACTTTTCTCTCTCTAGAATTTCCACAGGTGCTTCCCCTCCTTCCTCTTTGTCACACAGAACTTACATGCATATTAGATTTGAAGCTTTACATACCATAGATAAACACTGAATTCCAGTACAGGGTAAAGTACTGAATTCAATACACACAAAATCCTCTTCAGGACAACTGTTTTTATGATACACTGTTAACAGAGGTCATATTTCACTGAAGTACCTTTTCAGTTTGTTTCAGAATGAATAACAATGTTTAGGTATTGTTACTCTGTTTAGTCTTAATTTTTTGCACATTTATGCAATTATGATATCCCATAACAAAAAAGATTATAAAAAGGAGCTACCACACAATAATCAAGTTGGAGCCACTGGAAGAGTTTGACTGAAAGCCACAACTAATATTCCTATTTTATTCAAATTCATACCAATTTCAGTGGTAGTTTTACCTTTGAGGTTTAATCAGATTAGAAGGTCATGAATGAGCCATATGACAAAGAACCCTTGGATGATTAATTGCTTAAAGGATCCCTACTCCATTTGAAGTTAATGTTAATTGCAGATGAACAGGAGGAAGAAGGTTATGAGACAGACACTATAAAAATGTGTTAAAAATGTAGTCAGGGATTTACTGTGTGTTCCACTGAGTCCTATGTGCAGACCAGTCTATGGGACCCTCAGAAGCCAAGAAAGCCTCTGTAAGAAGTAGCTGCTCCCATCTGTGCTTGCTCTGCTCCTGGGTAACACCAGTCCTGGTCAGGAAAACAAGAAAGAATTCTCTAAAAGGTGCATTAGCAGAATGTTTAGGACAGAAATTCAGGATGTGGCTGAGCCAAGGCGATGCCTGCCTCAGTCAGGTGAAAAGGGTAATAGGGCTGGGAAAGACATGTTCTAGGTAATTTACCAAACTGGTGTCAAGGTCTCTCTGTTGAACTCTGTGGAGTTCAACTCATTCTAAATATAGTTCTAAAATAAGGCAAATCAATTTCCTGCTCAAAGTAGCTACTTTCCTCTACTGGCTATACAAGTGGCCTAAGGTGATGACTTCAGATTCAGGTGTAGACATTGTAGACTTCTACATGTGGTATTATAAATACCACAGAAAGTCTTAATAAATATGCATCTTCCTGAGTGGGAAAAAAAATATTGAGCAGTTACTGTGTAGTTCAAGTTGTTCAGGGCTGTTCCTTATGTTCTTCATCTCTTCGTGACTGTGAAGAACAGTCACTCCACTTCTGGTGGTGGAGTTATCTTGATCTCACAAGAAAATACCTCACCTCATGCATCCAAAAGTCACATCTGCCTACAATATCTTCCATCTAACTGAGTCTTTCTATCATCTACTGTCATGAGTGGGCCTCTCTTTTTCATCATTTCCAGCTGATAGGACCCAAAATGATCATAAAAATATGACTGATAGCCATTGTTAACTGTAAGCTCAATATTGCTTTTCTAGTCTTAAAAGTCATCTGTTTTTTAAGCTGCTCCCAACTCTCTGTCATCAATAGCATATTCTTACTTTTGAGCTGAAGAATTGACAGCTGCAGTCAGATGGCACTGATGGCACTCTGCATCTATGTGCCTGCCGACGTGTATGCCTCAAACCTATTATCAAACCATATTTTTTTTAAAAAAAAAAGACCTATCTAGAAACTAGTTCCTTCAGAAGGCTGTCCCCTTTTCATTATTCACCGTAGGAAAACATATGTTTTTCTCATCAATCTAAATGTCTTTGCTTTATTCAAGAGGATTCCGTCAGATTGCAACTCACACTGTTTCAGTTAATGGGTACATATTTGATCCTTGACTTCATAGTTCTTATTCTAAGTTTTGCAGCTGGTCTAGTAGTACCTAGAGCACTTAAGGAGAAAATAACTGATCCCTGTTCTTCTACCTAGCAATGTTCTACTTTGCACTACAAATTTTACAGTAAAGTGAAACACATATACTTCAAAATGTAATTATAGCATCATATGTTATTCCCATATAAATCCATTTTTCTTGCAAGAAACAGTAAAATATAGTAATACTGTATATTATCACATGATTTGTCCATCTCCTAACTGGGCATAAACTTTATTTTAAAGATAAATTTCTAAATAACTGAAAAACATCTAATATGTACTTAGCATGTGTTAATAAATGACTATTTTAAAGAGTTGATTGCAGAATTTGAGGGGTAACTTTATCATATGTAGCCATAGACACAAGTGAATATAATACATTTTACCGAGGTGTTCATAATCATCCATGGCACATACCATATACACCTGTAACACATTTGAAATGTTTATTAATAATTAATGAACCCCCAAATAAATTATATATAAATTTACCTTTCGTGTAAAGTACAACCCTGAGGCTGCTGTTAACCATGAAGAATCAAGTATGAATCCTTCAACAGATTTTCTTCTCTTAGCCCAAATTTCCTATTAAGGAAATGGCTATTTTAATTGCAAGTTAGGTAAAACAATTGTAAGCCTTTATTACTTCAACAATGTCCTTCAGGACTTGCAGATAATGATGATTTTCTCATTTGCAGCCAGCTGCTTCCCTGAGATTGCTGTGGTGGAATAATTTTTTCTTTATGCAGGTGAGCATTTGTAAGCAACAATAGCAGTCTGTAGATGCCATACTGAGCTTAAATAATTCTGAACATCAGTGTTTAGGAATCACAGCTGCATATTTTTATCATTTAACCAGTAAGTAGTGAAGCAGATTATTATGATTGAAGATACTTCATTAAAAAAGGCTGTTCAAGGTCCTTTATCATGTTTCATGTTAAAAAATAAATCATGGGTACCTTAAATAGTTTATTTCCTCCCTTCAGTGACTGGTACCACCTGTCTTAAGGAGCTGACTGTCCTGCAGATTTGGTTTCTGATGCTTGACTTTACAGGCCCACCTGCCACCGCACACCTCATCGATTTTAAAGAACAAGATGTCTTGGTTATAGTTACCTGCGTCGTGTTAAACCAGGGTTCAGGATCTTGCCACTTTTCCAACAAAGACCAGTTCGGAACCCATTTTTCTGAATATTCTTGTGTACCTAAATTACAAAAGGTTTGTCAGGTTCTCTCCACACACAGCCCAATACCAAGGAAGAATAATAGCATTCATCCAGAATCACCCTCAAGGCTTTTACCATGGTGATTGAAACCAGCTGTTCAACTCCTGAAGTCTCTGGAGGAAAGCATACTTATTTATTTAAAAGGTATCTTGATTACAGAAGAGTCAGAAAGGCTGTTATAGCTGATCAAATAAAGCGAAAATGATTTGTTGAATAATTTATTTGACAAATATGGGCAAAATCTGGCAAATACATTGTTCATCAAATAGTGCTTGCACAACTGAATTGAAAAAACAACCCTTAACAGTCATGTGCCAACATATATAAAGATCTGTTTCTGGGTCAGATTGAAAAGGACTTAAAGGAATTTCCTTGAAGGGACCAAGGGACAGGTTCTCATAATTTAGGCATTTACGTTTATCAGTGCCATCCTCAAATTCTCTCCCAAAACCTCTAGATAGTGAAATTCATAAATATCCTAGCTTTCATCAGTATATTCCCTAAGCTACTATCCTCCTTCTTCTACATTTGTCTACAACTAATTCACTTTTATGTATCTAAACATCTTTGTATATATTTAACATCTAGGATCCACAGACAAGTTTTTTTCACACTTTTTCATATTGAGGAGCCTGCTCTTAGTAATATACTCAATGAATTCCTGTAGGGACAGAATCCAGGTATCTAGGGGGCCTCCACTTTTATTCAAAGCTCAAGGGAAGGACAGGTGACTCCTTTTACACAATAACCTCATAGGATACAGGAGGGACAACTTCAATTCTTTCTTTCTGGGGAGTTGTGATTAGGCTGAAAACTATGCTATGAATGTTCAGACAGGGCCAGATGCTGCTGTGATCTGAGAAAGGGGCAGAAAGAAGTGTGACATGACTATGATGTAGAAGCACAAAGAGTAGCCAATTGTGCTTATGTTTCTCTTCCCCTCTTTCTTTCAACACTGTTCTCCTTCCACCCAAGTTAATCTATGGCTGGTTAAGGTGCTTCTTTGCCAGAACAGGTAAAACCAGTCCAGCTTTCACCTTGGTGAAATCGCATACTTTCTGTTGACAATTCATCTTAAAAGTTAAAAAATACAGCTGAAAAACCTGTGTGTTTGTTAACACAATGTTTATTAGCACTGTAATAGATGTCTCACATATCTATCTGATGGAGGGAACATTAAAAGCTATGATTTTTTTCCCTCCAAAAGTCAATAAAATGATAGGCCTGTTTTCACAGTTCATTGCTTCAGGTAGGGAAGCCCATTGTCTCCTGGCTTGGCCATGAGAGGCACTTTGAATATTACAAGGAAGGAAGGGTTTCCTTTTGTGGTTCATGTGACTTTTTCTGGGGACCATTTTGGGGAACCTAATCTTGCCTTGGGTTACTTTTAGTGGTACATACGGGAATGTCAGGCAACACTGCACCTTTCTGTGTTCGCTGACTCCTCAGTCTTAGAGACTTAAAAGCTTTCTGGAGCTGTAGTACATAGCTATGTAATTAGGTCCAGGAAAACAAGATGAGTCCATAAACAAGTCCATCTGATGCATCAGGCTTATTTTGAAAGGGAGACTGACCTTTGTTTCAAGCAGCATGCTGACAGTTAAAGTTCTTCCCTTTTGCTGTTGGTTGAGATACAACTCTACAGGGCTGAGTTTCAAGACCTATGTAAACTGCTCTATGTAAATGCATAATTTTTCCTTGTCTCTGGCATTAAGTTTAATACCTCGTATAATTTAAAGAAATAAGTGACAATGGGTTACATTCAGCACAGTACTCTTTTACCATAAGTAGTGTAAGAAGGGGAGGAAGGAGAATTGGAGCTACCTACCTCAGAGCGACCATCTGCACAGTCATCAGGAGGGAGAGCTTGCCATACTTATGGACACATCTGGTAGCAGATTTTCTTATAAAGGAATATATATCAGGCAATGACAGATCACTTGCTGAAAGTAACCTCCTGAGCAATGTTTGGCTTCTCAACATCTGTGTTTAGTTGAGGATTCCAGCTGAAGATAGTTGCATTTACAGTCACGAGAGGCTGAAAATTTGGATTAAATGATTAATAGCTTTCTTTTATTACTCATCTAGATGATTCATATCAATTGCATTAATGCAGATTTGCATACAGTCCAGGTTTACATAATGATTTGATAAAGGTATAATGAGTATTTGCTTTAAGGGAGGGTTGTATCAAGTGTAGCTGGGTATGTTCACCTTTCTTTCCTTCTTCCTATCATATACTTCTCTCCTCCTTTCCACACATATGCTGTATTTTTCAGCCCCACTTCCTCTCTTTCTAAGCTTGTATGAATGCTTAAAAAATAGACACTTCCAAAACAGGATCCCAGAACCTCCAGCATCTGTTGCATTAACAATTCATTTCAATAGCTAATATGACAACGACCAAGGGCAGAAGAAAGGGAAAAGAATGAATACTATTGGCAGAGATGGTCAATTATTCATTGTGAATAATTAATCTAATGAATTTATTCAAATAAATTATTTGCATTTTTTTCATTATACCACAAACTCCTAGCATCATGCATGAAATATTAAAACGTGGCAGGAAAGCTACCATATGAAGTTATAAAAAGTGAATCCATAGATAAACATTTAAGAGACCCTATAGCCCAGTCTAAAAAAACAAAAAAAAGACCAAGAACATTTCTTGGAAAGCACCAGAAGAAGAATCCGCAGCTTACTCTCCGTTTAACCAAACTGACCTTTCTGCCCTGGCCCCAAGACCGAAGATAACTGTTTATATTATTTTGAGTACCGATTAAAACAGTAATTTCTGCTGGGTCCAGCAAAAAGAGTCACATGCCTAGCTGTTATTCATATTTGAGCTTATTTTTATTCAGAATCAGGAGTTTTGACTACAGAGGTGACAACTGCATTTCAAATACCTGATCACACTAGTTAAACTGTATGCATCAATTCACCTAATGGTCTCCCTGTGTAGCTTTTGATGTGAGACTGTTACTCTGATGTACCAAAACAGAGGCCCAGATTCAAGTTCTCCTGTGGTTTTGCCCCGTCTGATCTGACTCTCACCTTAGAAAAAAAATGTCCAACTAGCCTTTAGCTGTGTCTGCATGGCCGGTAGTTGAAAAACGGTCAATGGATGAGGGCCATTGCAGTATCAAATATATACCCTGAGAAAATCCTGTGTTTGTGTTGCTGCAGTAAAACGACTACATGATTTTTGGATTGACGTCACACTGCCCAGGTCCTGCTGTCTCAGAGCCTGCATAAAGTGGGATTCTGTCTGCCTAAGGTGTCCCATTTAGGCATGCTCTTTGACTGACTTTTTCCCTAGACTAACTTCAGTGCAATTTCTAATTTCCTCTACCACAGGCTTCAGTGGGCTGGAGTTTTACCCTTTGTTCCTAGTTCTTCCAAAATCCAATTATTCTGCCAGGTCTTCCAACATACCAGAGACTTGTCTACTCCTGTTTTACCATTTTTAATTCCAATATAAGTATTAAAGAAATGTTCTAGTAAATTTTATTTGCAGAACTCCTTATGTGGCATATGTAGCCTCCATATGCGTCCTAAAAATGGTTTGTTTTGACTAAAGTATGTGCGTTCACACAATTATCACATGCCATTTTTACCTATAAAACATAGCTCTTTTTGCATGTCATACATCTTTCCATCTTTCCTCAGCTGTCAGTGCAAACTGTGATTCAGGACATGGGGTAGGAACCTGCGCTCCCTAAGCCTGCTCATACCTTGCAAGAGGGCTTACAATGGAGTTATCTTTTTTCAGTAACTGAACTACTCTGGCATTATCAACTTCCTTGGTTTTTAGGTTCCGTTTTCAGGTTTCCAGTGTTCTTTTTCCTGAACCATTACCATTTCTCTTACCTTCAGAAGACACGTACATGCAGGGCATTGAATAAAATGGAAGTTCTCTCCTAAGTGAGGATACCTCATATGTCTGTTTCAGTCTGTTTTATTTTATGGTAATGCATCAGAGAGGGGGGAAAAAAGCAAAAAACACTGTGTAATACTGAATGTCTTAACTAGAAGTTAATATGAATTATTTTTTTTAATTCTGCTAAGTGCTGTCTGTAAACTTATACAACATGATCTGGTTTCTAATGGTACCATGACTTTTCTAGTTAGATTTAGCCTTGGCTAACTTATGAAAACTGTACCAGAAAAAAAAAATCAAGAGATTTCAAAATGCTTAAACTAATAATATCAACCCTAACGGCAAAACTTAATTTACAACAGGCTAGAGATCTTATTTGTGTTAATATGTTCAGTTCTTTATTTCAAGTTATTTAATATTTTGGGACATACAAGTTACCCAATCCCATAATATCTCATGGAAACAGGAAATAAATGTAAAGTCATTAATTTTATAATTCATTTAAACATACAGCGTAAATAGCTATCTGCTAAATGAGGAAGTCTGATAAAAAAAATATATCCTATTTTTACTCAGGATATTATTTTTTCAGAACCTGCAAGAGAGGAAAGTTCAAAAAGTCATATTCCCATCAAGGACTTCAATACCTTTATACATAGCTATAGAGAAGGTGATGACATATTGGGTTGCAGACTGTGTTATTCCTGTGTACATAATTCTGAATATCTGGCTGTCGCAAAATACATCTGTTGGGATGTGCTCTGTGCCCTGAGGTTCCTTTCTGTGGAAACCAAGAAATTGGTATGGGAAATGCTTTATTTCCAGGTCTTCTCCTGACATGGAACTGACATGCTATTTGCTTTTGCAACCTATATATCATCTTTGTTTTAATTTCCTTCTTACCACTTCATGTATGAGTTTGGAATTCATCTTCGTTATGCATTTCTTACCACAGACACTGATTTCTACCACTTTATTTTTAATGTTTGTACAGTGACATTTGAAATGGAATTTTTTATATTAGAATTAAAACATTAACAGATTTTTTTTGTTGGAGTTACATCTGGAGCCTTTGTTTCTAGAAAATTGATTATTTGTTGATAGGTCACCGCTGTTGCTATGACTAAAGACCATTAGTTTAGGAGACACTCTTAGCAATATATTAGGTAGATATAATGGGAGACAACATTACAGATGAGTAATAGTTCTTGAAAATTGTACTAAAATATTTTCAACTCTCACACTTTATTCATAGTTTTAAAAAAAACTCAGTTTCCATGCAAGGACCTTATTAAAGTGGTCATCTGTTCCAAAGTGCTTAGCATCCCACAGTTCACAAAGAGAGTACTTCCAAAATTTTCACACTTCATTTAGATTCCTAAATGGAATTTGAACACTTAGGAAAATCTAACTACTATTCAGGTGCTTAAATAGGAGTTGATAGGTGATAAACTTTTGGGAAAAACTAGCTGTTAGTGTACCAGTGGTAGGTTATCCAACAACTCTTACCCTGTGATTTTGAACTGCTATAATAATTTTTATCCAAAATGCATAATAGACTTTTTTACAGCTCATTTGCTAAATGTATTACATACTGAAAGATCCTGAAACTATCCCTGGAAATACTAGGGTGTGACAGTGGAAATTTGATCCTCTCAAGTTGACAACACAAATGCAAACCATCGTAGCTTTTCACAGGCTTTGTAAACCTTTCAATCAGAATAACAGAATTTATAAGCTAACTACTTAGACCAGAGTCAGTAAAACACTGAATTTCCTCCCTTACTTCTTTGTATTCTGCTTCTCCAGGTTATCAAAGATTACAAGAAAGGGCTATTTTAGATCAGAGATGTTTAGTTACGAGGATCAAGCTCCCCCCACGAACACCACAAACAAATCCAACACATTTTTTTCCAAATGGTTAACAACGAGCACAGTATGCACAGGACTCTGGTTAAGGATAGCAGTTGTCCTAGTGGGAGAAAGGAGGAAGGATCGGTAGGATCGGTCCCTAAAAAACAGATGAAAATTAAGGAAAAGTATATCAAATCATATGGTAGGGAGGGTTTTTTTGTTTGTATGTGTAAGAATGAACATTCACTTTAGAGGAAAAACAGTCTGAAAGACATAAACAGCATAGCTACTCTTTTCTGCAGGCCAAGTAATATCAGGAGGATTTCCTGAATTGTCCTCTTTGGGTTGGGTGGTACAGAAAGAGTTGGTTAGTACATTGAGCTTATGTGAGTGCGTAAAGGAATGACATCCACAAAGATCTTTTCAAAATATTCCTTTCTGCCAAACAGGAATACTATTAAAGTGAATGCTGCAGAAAGAAGGAATACGCAAAGGAACACCACCAAACCGAAGGAGTCTTTTTGCAAAAATTCAGCTCACCAATGCACATTGTAGTGCTTATTGAGGGAGAGAGGGAGGGAGGGAGGGAGGTTGGTTCATTCAGGGCAATTTGACAATGTTTAGTTCCTCAGATATACCCAGCGGTGTAGTTATGTAATCAGTTTCCTTGCTATTAAAGATCTTCCCTGTAGTCCCTGACACCAGGACAGTCTTGCACAGAACAACTTTTTGACACAGTTTGATGCAGAACAACTTGTGTTGCTATGGACATTTATGGGCCAAAAACATTAACTTTCTCTTGACTTTAAAACACCTCTCAAAGAACCACCAAAACCAAAGTAAATAAATCAGCCCATTTCATCCAAGTCAGTATAGAGCTATGCAGAGTTGTCTCTGCTAAAGTAGAATGATTTCTTAATATAGCCTTGTGAAGAAGGAAACACTTTCTATAAATAATTCCTAAGGGTGAAGTTATACAAGACAGCCAAGTCAACCACTACCAAAAGAAAAGGTCCTCCTCCTCCTCTCCTTTAATCCTTTTCTCTGGCCTTTTTTTTTTGCTTAATGAAATTGACTCAATAATACAGCAGCTATGTACTTTTCTTCAGGGAGTAAGAAGAGGGATTTTTTCTTTTTTTTTACTGTTTTCATAACAAATCCACTCATTGTTGAGCTCCAGGGACCATATAAGGAAAGAGGAATAGTAGACTGCAGAAAGCAGAGTTGAAGGTTCCTGCCCTACATTTCATATAACTGCACCCTAAGTATCTCTGTGGATATCACAGGCATCTGTTTGCAGTACTGTGTGGACCTGACACCTTATATGTAATAGACCTTGGAACGTACTTCCTGAACTACCAATTATAAACATCTCTGCTCCCCACAGCACCACACTTCCCCTAGAATATCTGAATGTCAGCAATGTCATTCTTCTGTATTCTCCCTTTTAGTGAGAAAAAAGGTCTGATCCTCTCATTATACCATTTGCTTTGATCAAAGAGATTAAAATATATCCTTCATTATGTGATCTCAGCCTGTGTTAATTGCAGGCATCTTCCTGACTCCTCCTTAAGTCCACTACTTAAATAATTAGTCATGCTAGGGAAGGGAAAAGGTTGGTGCTTTGGCTGGAGATTACTAATGTGCCAGACAAGTGCATTTCTCAACTGAGAAAATGGTAAGGTGGAGTAGAATGAAGAGCTCTGGCATTTATTTTCAAAAGGTTTTCACACGTTTTCTCTGCCATTACCCCAAATATGCTTTTGAAATCAATCTGTATAAAATAATGTTGCTTTTTTCCATAGGTTGGTAGAACTACCTGGAACTTCATCTGACTCAGGAGAAACCATGATTAACTTTAATTAGTGATGGAAACCGATTATAGATTTTGTCTCATCCAATTTCTTTTAGAAGAGGTGGGATTTATAGACCTCTGAGTTTGAATCTTTGTTTACAGCTGAGGGGAAACAGGAATCTGAGACAGTCTTATTCTTGCAAGTGGGTGAAAGGTTAAAACTGGCAAGGACCTATGGGCAGCCACAGCCATTTCAAGAAGATGGGAGAGAGGAAAGAAAATACACTCTAAGGGTGTGGTTTCATCATTGGATTAACTAGTTATAAAACTGGGCTGCTGCCACAGATAATGCTCCTCCTCCCTTCTTGAGCTCTCACACTTGTACAGCTACCAAGTCAGATCAAACCTCTGACTCAGGTGAAAAACAAGGTATTTATTTACCTGCAGTCAGCTCTCTGCCACTTTGACTCACTGAGAAGCCACACAAACCCAGTGCTGATGCAAATTATGATTGTGAAAACTCCCCTAAGGGAATATGATGGAGTTTCAGAAGGTCAGAAACTCTCAATATTATTGTCCAATGCAAATAATAGTGCGGTCCTTCCTCTCAGGAAAGTATTGGTTTGTTTCTTTAAGGAGGTTTATAGCCTCATCTAACTCATTGTAGCAATTCTAATTTCTTTGCACCATTTTGAAAAGTCTATATTGTGGTTTGTTCATAAACTGTATATATGATTCTTAAGGATTTTGCCATGCTTTCCCACCTGCTGTGCATAGTTTAACGATTCTGTATAATCCAGCAGCCATTCAATTAACCATCTGAAGTATTTATTTACACCCATACCTTTCTTTACTGAGCCCTGGATTCTGTAATGCACTGTAACACATTTGTCTCAGTTGGTGAGTGTCACTGCAGCAGGCCACAGAGTTATTTCCCCAGCCTAGAGGAATCATGTGCAAGAGAAAGATACCATACATATTGCTGTGCTACTGACCTTCACAGAGCCAGGACAACACTTCTGAAAAACATTGAGACTTCCCTATGTATCTATGTCCATGAACTGTAATTCCTTAATAGCAAGTTTAAATAAAAAAAAAAGCTTTATAATTTTTAATGTTGCCCAGGCTTCTGGCAGCTTTAATTTATTATGAATGCCAGTAGGTTCGGTGACCTCTTATGGATGTCAATGACTAGCCTAGTTAAAGAACACTTTAAGTTTGCCTATTTTCTTCTTTTTTTTTTTTCTTTTTTTTTAATTTGGCTACCCTCTTCATTCTGTCCTGCACAAAGAATTTGTGGTGAAAAGTTTTGATAAAAGAATTTACCATTGGTGAAATACTTCTGCTTAGATACTATCTTACTTATGCAGGGAAATGGAATAAATCAGTCCTAATGCCACAGCATAATGATAGAGAAAGTAGTCTTTGAATAAATTTTTCAGTTAACTAGGAGTCATGGTAGATAGTGGCTCAAAGCCACCTTCACAGTGACTGAACAAGCTCACACAACTCAGAGGATGTCAAGCTACTATCTTGAAGGCTCTTAATTGATTAAGATAGCCTTAATATCATTAACTTTACAAATCCAGCTATTGCCTTGCTCTATGTAATATGCTGCTAGCCTTTTAAATTTGTTTCTTACAACAAATTTACTTACTTTTCTCTCACATGTCTTTTTTCACGAAATTCTTCAGGTTCCGTCTGTCTGAGACTACGAAGAGGTTTAAAGTCTGGCTAGATATTTTGGGTTAATTTAAGTTATTAATTATGTTTCACTGCTGTTGTGACTTGGAAAACCATGAGGATCAGACTCCAAAGCTGGACTCACAAGTCACTTCTGTTGATAGTTCATCTGAAGTTTTCTCATCTCTGAACTATTTTTGATCTGGTAGTGTCTTAAATCTTGAGGCACTCAGATCAGTATGGGTACTCAAAGTCTTATCTTGCCTATATAGATGCAGTCACTTCTGGTATTTCCAACTTGCCTTAATCTTCACCCTAGTATACAATAGAAAATCACACTGATCTAGAGACTTCCTTGGCCACTATACCTCTATGCCTTCTAATGCTATTTTGCTTTCCCTTCTAAGTCTACTTCAGTATATTTTCTCCCAGTCCCAACTAATTTGTGATCTGGAAAGACTACAGGGATTTTATTTTTTAATATGAGAATGACTTTACAAAATAGATTTTGTTTGTCACTATAGAAACAAGCAGTTTTTTAACAAAGGCTGTGAAGTAGTTGTTATTTCATAGTTGATTTGTTGTGAAATATTCGAAACAGAAGAACAAGAAGCTCCAGTACAGCTTAAGAATATACTGTCTCATTCCATTCATTAGCACAGAGTGATGCCAAAAAAATGGCATCTCAAGGCAGTATTATCCTTCCAAGTGCATAGCTGCAGAACAACAGTATGCAAATAATAATGGAAAAATAAGTTGGTTTTAATTACCACAACATGGCTGCAAATATCATTAATGAACTATGTTTAATTTGCTAATTCAAACTTCCAGCATGGCAGGAACTTATTTCAAACTCTTAACTGAACTCCCAAGTACCTACTAGTAGGCCAGAGACAAAAAGATGTTCGTCTCTGCTTCCAGTGCAGCCATTTCAGGATACGACCAATGGACAATCTGAGTGTTTTGTCCCCTCGACTCACCCCTTCCATCCCAGCTCCATGAAGGCCTATGCCGAGGGATTGATTGTCTTCTGTCAGGATGTAACTGTCCCAATGGAAGGTTTCTAAGGAAAGCATACTGATATGAGGCAATTGATACAGATAAACCCCTGAATGACCATACAATGTAGCATCATGTAGAGATATTGTAGGTAGTTCCATATGACACGGCATGGTTCTTTGGCACAGGGTAGTGGCATAAAGAAGTATGCCCAAAAGCAATAAAGACTTATCACTGCGATGCTGTAGCTGAGCTAAATAACATGGACATTAATTTGTTTCAGCCTAGAGGTCCTTATCCAACCGTAAGACCTTCAAAAGAAAAAAAATGAGACTTGTCCAGCTGGAGGAGCTAAAACTATGAGAGAAATGTCATTTTGAGTACACCGAAATTAATAAAGTCTGGTTTCCTATTGATTTGTGTCTCATGATTGGCAATGGCCTAACTGGAGATCTTTTCCCATGGGTGGACGAAACCTGAGTTTCTCTCCCACCCTCCTACTCAGCCATATATAACAAATGGAGAGCTCTCCCTTTCCCTCTGTAGGAAGAAATCTACAGACTGTGTCTTTCCTTTACTTATCTGTCTATTTGCTCAATATTTGGAAGCAGACAGTTGTCTTCCAGATTCCTACCACTTTGTCAAATTTATTTGAGTCAGTTATCGTTTAAAGGGGTTTATTTTGTTTGAATATTTGCTCTATTTTTTGGTCGTGTGGAGGAGAAAGGCAGACAGACACTCACGTACAGAAGATATTTGCATAAGCTGCATCTTTTTAGGACTTAGGACATAGCTTCATTTTCTCAAAAAAAAGTGTCTTCTACTCTGAATGTTCATGATAGTTTTAAGGTAGCAAGCATGACATCAGTACATTCAAGGAACTGAGTAGTCAGCAAGTCACATCTAAACATTAAGGCACATCTGAAGTGCCTTGTTATTATGATAATAAGTTCAAATGGATCAGTATAGGCAAATAAGCATAAGCAGACATGATAGTATGAGTTTAAGCTGAGCTGTTCAAAGATTATGGACCTCTAACACCAGAGGAAAGATGTTAAAAACTGGCATTTACACCAGAACCAAGGGAAAAGAGAAAATTGATGCCAGTCAGAAAACTAATCAGAACTGAATCAGGCAAAAACTTGATAAAATTCAGGTTGAATTCATGTCTAACTTTATGTACTATACCCACTTACTTTGATACTGCAACACCAATGCAGTCGTTTGATAATCCTTAGAAGTTTTATTCATTGGTATGAAATGTATAAACAATAATAAATATCTGTGATGTTCAGTCTTCATAATGAAGCAAATAATTCAGCTCCACCTATTTTTTTTCTTTTTCCTTTCTGCTTGTGCCCTTGCATAAAACCAGAAAAAAGATTTTAGAAAATCTTCAGTTAGGAAGCTGGGCTTAGTATCCTCTGACAGTACCTTAAAAGGTCCCTGAGAATTTTTAAGCAAATTAAGCATTACCAAACAATTCCCAAAGGCTGTATCTTATTTTCAGGATCTCTGGAGCCCTTAAGCGTCTTAAATATATGAATGTGTTCAAGGACTCTCCAGAGCCTTATGGACCCTCAGTTGTCAGGCATTGCTGAGTTGTGAGACACAACACTTAAATACCTTTGTGGGTCCTGCAGTTCTTTTAAGACTTTAATCTACACCTCTGAATATAATGGGAAATTCACCAATTTTATTGTCTGCTTATATTTATTAATGCACACAGGTTGATTTTATTTATCCTACAGTAGAATTTATCTTCAGACACTTACAGCATTATTAACACTGTAGATAAGGCAGACTTATAATAATGGGAAAATAATATAGTTTTCTGTTAGGCTAAATTTGGAAACTGGATGAAGAAACTATTCATGTGGAACCAATATGGAAAATTTTTTGCATATTCTGGCAAAACACAAAAATAACGTGTTACTGCAAAATAATTTCTTTGACTTGACCCTGACAATGAAACTACATTTGTATATTCCATTTATTTATTTTATCTTAATCTATCTTAATTACAAGACCAAAAAAAACCCCAAAAACATTTTGTATAAACACAGGATAAATTTCAAAATTAAGTGCTTAGTTTAAAAATATGGAAATTAGATTACTAATCTTATATGGAAACATAGGCCCTTGCTTTCTTAAAGTCACTAATCAGGAGTCCTCCACAAAGATTGAACTATAGATTAAAAACGTTGATAAGGAATTCTGCAAGCTCCTTGTCAGAGAAAAAAATGAGATTTCATGTACCTTCCTGTTAGAACGTTCTCGAGAGGCTTTATAGATAGACCAAACCTCAACTCATCCATGAATCCTAAAGACATGAAGAAGATATATAGGACTAGGTACCATCTAGCAGAGGTACTTTCCACCAGTCACTTCAGCCTGTACTAGTATCTGCTATCAGCTATTGCAGGGTTTTGCCTTTCTTTTAGCCATGCTTTTTGATGTGTTCATGGGTGATAAGGGAGAGAGACAAAAGGGAAAGACTGGTAGATAAATTCAATATTCCTTATTCTACATAGAACTTTGCTCTCCACAAAAAAACTACTGCAAAGTATAAGCTCTGCCAAGACAAATAATTGAGTGTCTTCTAGCATAGAAGGGTTCCCAGGGCAGAGTGGTAAAGCAGTGGCCAAAAATCTGCTTCATTATCTCAGTGTCACCTCTGTAGCCTTGAGCATGCTGGTGATCACTAAATAAAATATATTATTTAAAAGGTATTATTAACAAAATGCATATTTATTTAAGGACCTCCCTGAAGATAGTGCAATGAGAGTCAGATTAAATCCATACCAAGAGGACTGCAACAAAAAGAAACATGTTGTATGTTGATTAATATAGAACTCAGGGCAATGGCAACTTGATGTGGGCAAGGCCCACATGTGGCCTCTGAAAACAATTGCAAAACAAAGAACAACTGCCAAAATTATCAAGTAATTTATCTGGGGTTCCTGAAAGCAATTAATGGATTCCATACCCACAAAAGGCAATTTAGCACTTACATATATGATCAGTTTATGCGACCGTTTACATCATGATACTTTTGTTTCACTCTACAGTTAAACTTGTCACAAACAGTCTTCTTTCCCACTCTACACCTTGAATGGAACTAAGGCTGTGTTTCAATTATTACTAATGATGAGTAATAAGCTACAGCTCATTTTCCCAGGTGATTTACCTCTTTTATGTGGTGGTGAAGAATAACTTTAATTTTGTCACTGCCATTACCAAGATTTCAACAACAACAAAAGCACAGTAAGAAACTTGCCTGTATAAACAATCTGATCTTTTAATATGCCCAGGATGGCGTGTTTGCCTCTAATATATAACCTTGAAATAAAAACAAAGCTGTATTATATAGGCTTCAAATATCCCAGCCTGATGGAGGCTGAAGCTCTGAGATTTTTTTTATATTCCTGAAAGTCTATAAAATATATCCTAAATGTAAACATGATAAATTATTTTCAAGAGCAACAAATTTATTGAATAAATGTTGTAATGGCTAATAAAAGTAAGGAAAATTTGCAAAGCTGTTTAGGTGGCTAGCCCTAGTATAAGTGTTTAAGACCAGTCTATGGGGTCTGATAGAATTAATCCTATGGTACTAAGAGAATTGGCTAATGTTATTGTGAGACCTCTTTCAGTTGTTTATCAATGGCATTGGGAATCTGGAGAGGTTGCAGTCAACAGGAAGATAGCAAATGTTATTCCAGATTTCAAGAAGGTCAGGAAAGAAGACCCTAGTAATTATAGGCCTGTCAGTCTTACTTTGGTGCCTGGTAAAATTATATAGAAGATTACTCTGGGAGTTATTGAAAAATGCTTGAAAGACAACGAAGTCATTGGTCAAAGCCAACCTGGACTCATGAAGGAAAAGTCATGCCTTACTAACTGAGTATCCTTTCATGACAAGGTTACCTGCCTAGTGGATGGAGGGATGGCAGTGGATGTGGGGTTTCTTTGATTGTAGCAAAGCTTTTGATACTGTCTCTCACAGTTTTCTCCTGCACAAGATGTCCAACATACAGCTAGACATGAACACATTATGATGGGTGAACAATTGACTGAAGGGCTAGTTCCAAAGAGTTTGTAGTAAATGAAGTAACATCTGGCTGGTGGTCAGTCACTAGTGGGATTCCACAGGGCTCAGTTTTGGGGCCCTTCAGTTCTCTTTAATGTTTTTATTAATGACCTGGACACAGGAGTTGAGTGCACAATGAATTTGCCAACAATACTAATTTAGGAGGAGCTGTTGATTCCTCTGAGGGTAGAGAGGCCTTACAGAGGGATCTTGGTAGATTAGAACACTGGGGAATCACCAACCATATGAAATTTAACAAGGACACATGCTGTATTCTGCACCCTGAACAGCGTAATCTTGGATGTATATATAGAATGGGGGCAAGAGGCTGGAGTGCAGCCCTACAGAAAGGGATATGGGGGTTTTGATTGATGGTAAACTCAATACGAGTCAACAATGTGCCCTGGCAGCCAAAAGGGCCAACTGTATCCTGGAGTTCATTAAGTACCATATAGCTAACCAGTGGAAAGAAGTGATTGTCTCACAATACTCAGCACTGGTGTGGCCTCAACTCAAGTACCGTATAAAGTTTTAGGCTCCACAATATAAGGGGGATGTAGAAATATTAGAATGTGTCCAAAGGTGGGCAACAAAGATGATGAAAGGACTAGAGGGCAAGACTTATGAGGGTACTTAGTTCATTCAGCTTAGAAAAGAGGAGACTGAAGGGTGACCTCATTGCTGTCTACAACTTCATAATGAGGGGGAGCAGAGAGGGAGGTGCTGGTGTTAAATCTCTGGTGTCTGTTGATAGGACATGAAAGACCAGCTTAAAAAGCTTCATCATGAGAAGTTCAGGTTGGATATAATGAAAAAGTTCTTCACTGAGATTGTTCATTGGAACAATCTCCCCAGGGAAGAGTTCACGGCCCAAAGCCTGTTGGTGTTCAAGAAAGGTTTGTACAATGCTTTTAGATATACAGTTTCACTTTTAGGTTGCCTTATGTGGAGACAGGAGTTGGACTCAGTGATCTTCTTGGGTCCCTTCCATATCAGGATATTCTATGATCCTATGATTCTATGAACCTAACAGGAGTCCACGTATTTCAGGAATTTGCACTCAGCAATTCTAATTGTCTGCTTTTTCTTCTCATATTTTGTTTTCTGGGATGCTGTTGATGTGGGAAAGACTCCACAGATTTTCTGACTCTTCTAGGGAAGAATATCTTCCTGTAAATATGTCATCCTAATGAAAGGAGAATTGAAACAGAAGAAATGCAAAGGACCAAGATCTTGATCTGGAAAGGGAGTGCATTTTTTTTCTACCAGGCAGATCGAGAATAAAGAACAACCTCATTGCCTGGTGAAGGCAGCATCAAAAATAGGGAAATAGGAAAGAGCTAAATCTCTTTTGGAGGAGGTTTGCAACTCCTTCTGGGAGGTGATGTGGATTTCTCTTGGTCAGTTTCATTTACAGGATTATTAGATACCTACAGGAATTAAACTTTTCCCACATGATGAACAAGCATTTAATGGGACAGGAAAAGTTCATCGATGCATTGCTAGCCACATCGCAAGAACTGATAGTTTTTTATGTTCTGTTCCTGAGTCACCAATTATTCAGCCAGCAACCACAGGAACCTGGAAAACTCTTGCTCAGCTGCAGACAATAAACATTCAAAAAGCACAAGACTTATCTTGTCCAAGTCTTCACCAGAATGGTATATTAAATACTTCAGCAATTTGTCCAGTCAAAATTTAAATGTAGGAGAGACAGAACTGCCCCAGCTTCTCTCTCAAGAGACAGTTTCACACTCTGATATGTAACAGGGACTTGGAACACACGTTTTAAAGCAGAGGAGTTCTGATATGCACTCAACTCAATACTGTAGCTTTCCAGAATTTTGCCTGTAGTTTTTACTTTAGTTCAGGCCCATTTTTCATTGCTATAAAACCTTATTTATGTTAAATAATCTATATTTTGTTGCAGTGTTTGCATCCCTTAAATATTACTAAACTCTTTCCATGTTCCATCTTGATTATGATTTAAGCATGCTATATATATTATTTAGCTCTTTCCATCTTTCCCCAGGTATAATTCTCTCTAGCTTTTTTATCACTTGTGTACCTTTTTTTCAGTTTCCTCCAATTTGTCAGTATCCCTCACCAGTGGAAAGCAGGAACCAACTGTACTGGTTTAGGCACGTGTTTTAAACAGTTACATATCAAGTGTTATTAACTCATTGACCTAGGTGCAATGTTGTTTGTCAGGAAAGGATGGCACAGTGGTTCAAATGTTAGCCTGGGCCTCAAAAGATTTGGGCTTATTTCTTTGAATAAAACCAGAGATATCTTCTGTAACTTTAAGCAAACCCTTTAGAGCTAAGTGCAAACAAGGTCCTCAAGGCAGACCTGCACTGTGCATTGCTGGGCAGGGCAGTGACTACTGAGCAGCCCATGGGGCTACAGATGCCTCTCCACAGCAGCATGCAGAGTTCCATGTTTGGGTCCTGTCTCAGTATCCTGAGTAATCCCGAGGTATCAAGTATTGTATTCAGGCTAGTTAACTATGTTTCTATGTCGCTAATTCGCCTTTGTCAGGTGAATTAACACAGCCACCACACTGTGCCAAGGTGGCTATTTGTTTGGTTGGTTCTTCTTCAGAAGGTCCAGGGCCACACTCAGTGAGCATGTTACTCACATATTTTAGAACTGTTGCAGTCTCATTACAGCTGTGTGAATCTAATGGCTGAATGTTCATGTAGTTTCAGAAATTAAGAAAGGAATCTGATCCCCAGTCAGATGAAAATGTATTGGTCTGTTTCTGGCACCAGCCCTGGGATCTCCGCAGCACAATGCTGTGAATAACACAAACATGACCCATCTAAGACGGGGCTGCTACAATTTTCAGGTACTTCATTAATAGCACTCTTGGGCCTTGCTCCCCTGTTCTCTGGGCATGCAGTTTACAATGATCAATTCCCTGTTGGACGGGGGCGGGATAGGTTGTCATTCAAGAGGAAACACAAAGCATAATGCATATCTGGAATCATGTTCCTCTCTAGGACTGACATTCAGTTCAGGAAGTACCACCTCATTCTACCTAGAATCCACAGTCCTGAATGCTGCTTCTTTCTGTAGGTGTCTACAACAGTTCTTTTAAAGAAATGTCCTTTCATAATAACTGCCAAGTAGTTAGACCACTTACTTAGGAAAAGAGAAACACAAGAAAGGGACCTTACAAACGTTCAACTTTAGGCATTTAAGTATGACTAAAATTTGAGGCCAGTCACCTTAAGTTTCCTATATAATTATTGCAAAAAGACAAGCTCCTCCAGGGGATTATTCAGAGCAGGAATTCAACTTTGAGAGACAAGTAAATTATATGCCTAAAGTTAGGAGGACTGAATAACCCTGAGTAACCTTGAATAGCGGATGCATTTGCTTGGCTTGAAGAGTTCGTAGCCATCAGTCTGGCAAATGTTTAATGTAAGCCTAAGATCTCCTCCAGACCCTTAAATAGAAACTATTCAATTAAGTAATAGGTGAAAGAGTACTGGTGGAGTTTGTAAAACTCTGTGACATAGGAAGAGTTCAGGGTCCAAGACCTAGACTCGTACAGGAGAGCAGAATTTACAACAAAGTGGTACATAAGCATCTCAGCTAAACTCTGAAACCATTTTTCACAATGTAACAAAGGTCTAAACTTTGTTTGACACTGAATCTTATCTGGATAATGGTCTCCCATTATCCGAGACTAACAAATGTGTTATGACTTTGAACTTTGTAACATCAGCTATAATGATGACAGGGTTAACACTAATCTCTACAGAATAGTTGAGATTGGAGGGACTTTCTCTTGTGCAGGACAGACTTGTACTGGAGACATCTATAAACTGTTAGGTCAGTTCTCTCTCCCACCCCCCAGATTTCTATCAGTAATTTCAGCAGAATTAGTACTTTTCTTGAAAACATAAGTTGTGGAGTAAGCAAGCACATCAGTACCAAAGTTATAACATTTTGGATCTCAGACCACAGTTGATTTCATTGATATATACCTCTAAAGAATCAGCAGAAATTATGAGGTTTATATAATGTATGTATAACTAATAGAAAAAAATAAGGAAATAGATAAGAATGTGAAGCAACAAGCTTGACAGGAGCAAAGGAGAAAGATCCTTTAAGCTCACATAATTTCATAATTTCTATTCTCCATCACAGGTGTAAATTTCCTTCTCAAAGGAAGAAAAGATTAGGAGGAAAGGACTGTTAATCCCAAGAATCTGTATCCAGAGAGAGCCACTGATGGCATAAATGTATGCAAACTAAAGAAAACTTCAAGGGTATATAAGGCCATGCTTCCAAAATGAGTAATGGACGAACATTACTAGATCACAAAACAATATGAATCTGACCTGGATTTTTCCCCTGTGACCAGACTATAATTCTGTGGAAATGACAAAGACACACTCTATGGAGTTTATGCTTTTATGCCAGCTCAAAGAGGACAATGTTACACCAATGTTACAGTGTCACAGACAGCTGGCATTCTGATCTGGTCTAAAACCTGCTTATACAAAAAAGGTATGTGACTTTTCTGAACCAGTTGGAAGCAGCAAGGTCAGTCCATACCAAAACAGTGTTTTGCATCACATATCAAAAGTATTTGAAGTCTATGAGCCTTATAGCCAGATTAACAGTTTAATTAAAGGCAGAGTTCTGGTAGGTGAAGAGGGAGGTCATCAAGATCTCAAGGAATTTTAAGCTAATCATGAGAGTAACACACTTTTATGTCAGTGCTGCTGTGTTTACAGTTTTGGGAGATGATTCACAGAAACACAGAATGATTGGGGTTAGAAGGGACCTCTGGTGATCATCTCATCCTCCTTCTTGCCCTTTTTGAAGACTGGAGTGATGCTGGCCTCAGGCATCTCTCCTTTCCTCCCTGACCTTTCAGAGATGATGGAAAGTGGCTTAGCAACAGCATCCTCCAGCTTACTCAGCTTACCCAGCTTACTCAGATTACTCAGCACTCATGGGTGCATCCAATCATGGCCCATGGATTTGTAAGGATCCAGTTTGCCTCGGTGATTTCTAACCCAATCCTTCTCAACCAAATAGAAAGTCTTCCTTTCTCCACATTTTCACTCTCACCTTTGGGGGCTGAGATGCCTGACGCCCAGCCTTAGAAGTAAATACTGAAGTAAAGAACCATTCAGTAACTCTGCCTTCTCTGCATCCTGCGTCACCAGGCACCCACTTCATTCAGCAGTGGCCCACAGTTTCCCCAGTCTTTCTTTTACTACTGATGTAATTGAAGAAATGCTTGTTGTTATCCTTGACATCCCTTGCCAGATTTAGTTCCAAGTGGGGTTTGGCCTCCACACTGTATCTCTGCATACCCTGACAACATTCTTATATTCATCCCATGAGGCCAGTCCCTTTTCCACATACTGTAAACCTCCCTCTTCCATTTGAGTTTTCTAGAAGCTCTTTGCTAATCCATGCATGTCTCCTGGCTCCTTTGCTTGACTTCTTTTTCCTAGGGATGCACCAATCTTGACCTTGGAGGAAGTGGTATCTGAATACTGTCCAGCTCTCTTGGACCCTGCTACCTTCTAGAGCCCTAACTGACAGGATTCCTCCAAGCAGGTCTTTGAAGAGGCCAAAGTTGGCTTTCTCGAAGTCCAAGGTTGTAATCCTACTTGTTGCCCTGCTTCTACCACATGGGATCCTGAACTCTACCATCTCATGGTCACTGCAGCCAAGGCTACCCCCAACCCTCACGTCATCAGCCAGCCCTTCCTCGTTTGTTAGTGTAAGGTCAAGCAGTACATCTCACCTCATTGGCTCCTCCACCTGCATGAAAAAGTTATCCTCGATCCTCTGCAGGAACCTTCTGGATTGTGCATGCCTCACCGTGTTGCTTTTCTAGCAAATATCAGGGTGGTTGAAGACACCCATGAGGACCAGGGCCTGTGATTGTGAGGCTACATACAGCTGTCTGTAGAAGGCTTCATCAACTACCTCTTCCTGATCAGGTGGCCTGTAGCAAATGCCCACAACAGTGTCACCCATGTTTGCCTGCCACTTAATTTTTACCCACAAGCTCTCAACTTGTTCTTTTTCTACTCCAAGGTAGAGCTCGATGCATTCCAGTTGCTCCCTCACATAAAGAGCAACTCCCCCACCTCGCCTTGTTGGCCTGTCTTTCCTAAAAAGTATGTAAACTTCCAATACGTCTCATGTCAAACATTCCAGTCATGCGAGCTATACCACCATGTTTCCGTAATTGCAATGAAAATATGGCCTTGCGACCACACACAAATCTCTAGTTCCTCCTATTTATTCCCTGTGCTGCATGCGTTGGTGTAGAGGCATTTCAGGGAGATAACTGAGCATGCAGGTTTCCCTGGAGGGGTGCACAAGGACCCACTAGATCCATGCACACCCTTGAGGTGATTGGTCTTCTGATTGTCATCTGGTGAGGCAGCTAAGGCACCTTTGTTGCGGCTCTGGTTGGCCTGGCTTATTCCCCCATTGGATGTAATGGCACTAGCATTGTCACTTTGGACCCCGCCCCCCAAGTCCTTCAGTTTAAAGCCCACCTCACGAAGCTGGCCAGCCTGCTGCTAAAGGTTCCGTTGCCCATTCTAGACAGATGGATTCCATCCCTCCCTAACAGGCTATGGTTCCTGGGGAAAGTCCCATTGTCATAAAAGCCAAAACCCTCAGGACAGCACGAGTCACATAGCCAAGAGTTGATTTGCATTATTCATCTGTTGTTGGCTTCCCATTTTTCTTCAGCTGGTAAAATGGAAGAGAAGATGACTTGGGCACCAATATTTTTCCCTTGCTTCCCCAGGGCTTCATGGTCTTCCTTGGTTCTGCCCAGGCTCTGGCTTGTAACATCATTTGTGCCCACATGGAAGAGTAATAGCAGATAGTAATCTGTGCTCTTGACAAGTTGTGGCACCCTCTCAGTGATGTCTTGGATCTTAGCTCCCAGAAGGGAGCAAAACTCTCATGAGTCCCTGTCAGGTCAGCAGATGGGCTCCTCAGTGCCTTTTTACAGAGAGTCACCGACTACGAGCACTCGTCTCTTCTTTTACCAGTATCCACTCTGTGCCGCTGGTACAGTTGCACCTTGTGGACCTTGCTCATGAGTGTCTACAGCTGTTAAAGCTTCATATCTGTTTTTGGTTGTGATGTTGGAGGGTAGAGGCTGAAGCAGAGCCCTGCTTTTTTGGGTCACTAGGGTCCAAGTGTCCACTACAGGAATGCGGTTCTGAAATCACCTATCTCTGCCTCGGCTCCACTAATACTGCACTACCTTTTAACCATTTCCTGCAACTCAGCCACCTGATGCAATAGAACATGAACCCATGCACACCTTGTGCAGGAACTTACCTTTACACCAGGAGAAGGGTCTGGGCAGTGGCCGCAACATACCACTTATACTGAAGCCTCCTTCCTTATCAGTTCTGCCTGGGTGGATCCTTTCTCAGGGATTCTTGACTAAAGAGCTTAAGTAGTTGTAAATGTAGCTGGCTGTTAAGTTTAGTTAGAATTATATTTTATTTCAGTACTCAGGGGAGCGGAGAAGGTTTGTTTCTAGAATCAAATACATTTTACATATTGTATCCCCTATATTCAAGCTCACAGTATTTCTTTGTTCCCTTTCTCTGTCCTTTTGTTGGCCAGTAAGTTTGAACTCCTCCTGCAGCTGTCACAAAGACTAGTTTTTACTACTAGTTAAAGCACTCAGCTAGGAAGTTCTGTCTACAGAGAGGTGATCAAAGCTTGGTTTCCTTGCCCGTGAAAATGTTCCCACCATTAAGTTAGTGCAGCCTAGAAGAGAGACAGGGTAGGAAGGAGAGCTGATGCCTTGCATTAATTCATTATAATCACTTCAGGTCAACTGAGTATTGCTTTTAACATAGTTACCACTAGGAAAGTCCCCTATTGGTTCCAGTTATTAATCTTCCTGTATCTGATTTCCTATCTATAAGATAAAAATAATAGTCTCATCAAATAATTGTCTTAAAAATATTTTCTTTTGGAGCTATCATATGGTTGAATGTTCTGGAGATTTTAAGATGCCCATATATTATGGCATGAAGGAAAATTAAGATGCTTCAAGAGACGGTTAGGAAGCCTAAAACTCCCTGGTTTTATCTGCTGCTCTCTCTCAAATCTAAGGTAATTTATTTTCCTTTATTGGTTTTCACTATTACTCCTTCACTTTCCTCCCATTTTATGTGATGAAGCATAATTTCCTTAAACGTTTTTGTCTTTCTATCTTATATTTCCATGATACCCCATCCCATTATCTTATGTATATATAAATCTCTGAAACAGCTCAACAGATACTAATTTGTGAGTGTCATTAACATGCCATTAATCCCCTTTCCAGATCATTAACAAAGATGTTAACTACTACAGGACTTAACATTGATTCCTTTCCATACTATTACTTGCTTCCTCCCATTCAATAGAATGCCATTTACCACTAATATTCATTAACAGATCTTCAAACCACTTCTTTAATCCACATTTACATGGGTTCTTTAGAATTAAGTTTAGAATAAGGATATTTTGCTTGTTTGCTTCTTCCTTATGCAATACTGAACACTTGCCTAACTCAAAGGCTATTTCACATATTGCATTTGCTTTATCTCATAATATTTGTCCCCCTTAGATAGGATCTATTGTACAAATGATAGCTATAGCAGATCACAGAATCACAGGATCGTTGAGGTTGGAGGGGACCTCTGGACGTCATTGTGTCCATCCCATCCTGCTCAAGCTCTGCCTAAAGCAGGTTGCCCAGGACCAGGTCGAGATGGATTTTGAATATATCTAAGGATGGAAACTCCACAGCTTCTCTTGGCAATCTCTGCCAGGGCTCGATCACTCTCACAGCAAAAAAGTGTTTCCTTATGCTCAGGCAGAATCTCTGATGTTTTAATTTATGCCCATTGCCTCTGTCCTGTCACTGGACACCACCAAAAAGAGCCTAGTTCCATCTTCTTTACCTCCCCTCAGGTATTCATAAACATTGATAATATCCCCCCTGAACCTTCTCTTCTGTAGGCTGAACAGTCCCAGCTTTCTCAGCTGTTACTCATATGGGAGATGCTCCAGTGTCTTTATCATCTTAATGTTCACGTCTCTCTTGCGATGGGTATCCCAGAACTGAACACAGGATTCCAGTTGTGACCTCAACAGTGCTGAATAAGGGGGAAAGATCACCCCCTTCAACTTACTGGCAACATTCCTCCTAATGTAGGCAAGGATACCGTTTGTTTTCTCTGTGGCAAGGTGTCATGGTTTAGCCCCAGTCAGCAATTAAATGCCACACAGCTGCTTGCTCACTACCCCCGCCCCAGCGGGATGGGGGAGAGAATTGGAAGGGCCAAAGTAAGAAAACTCATGGGTTGAGAAAAGAACAGCTTAATAATTAAAATAAGACAGTAATAGTAATAATAGTAATAATAATATACTGAAAAGGAAAATAACGAGGCAGAGAGGGAGGAGGGAAAAACCCAAACAAGTGATGCAACCGCTCACCACCTGCTGACCAACGCCGCCAGTCCCTGAGCCATGATTGCTGCTTCCCCTGGCCAGCAACCCCCAGTTAATATGCTGGGTGTGACACCATATGATATGGAATATCCCTTTGGTCAGTTTGGAACAGCCGTCTTAGCTGTTTTCCCGTCCCTCCCAGCTTCTTGTGCACCCAGCAGAGCATGGGAGGCTGGAAAAGTCCTTGACTAGTATAAGCACTATCTAGCAACAACTAAAACATCAATATGTTATCAACATTATTCTCATACTAAGTCCAAAACACAGCACTATACCAGCTACAGTGAAGAAAATTAACTCTATCCCAGATAAAACCATGACACAATGACACATGACCAGCTCATGTTCGACTTGGTGTCCACTAGGACACCCAGGTCCTTTTCTGTAAAGCCTCTTCCAGTCCTGTTAGCCTCAGCACGTACTGGTCCATGGGATTATTTCTCCAGCCTGTTGAGGTCCCTCTGGATGGCTGTACAACCTTCTGGTTTTATCAACTACTCCTCCCAGCAAACTTGCTGAGGGTACACTCTTCCCCATGATCCATATTATTAATGATGTTGAACAGCGTTGGTACCAGTACTAACCCCTGGGGTACACCACTAGTTACTGGCCTCTAAGTAGACATTGTATGACTGATCACCACCATCTGGGCCCAGTTACTCAGCCGCCTTTCAATACACCTCACTGACTGCTCATCCAACCAGCAATTCTCTTGTTCTCTCTATAAGGATGTTACGGACGACAGTGCCAAAAGCCTTTCTGAAGGTAGACCATGTCCCCTCATCTACCAAGCCAGTTGTAAGAGGTTATTAATTTGGTCAAGAATTACTTTTCCTTTATGAATCCGTGTTGACTATTCCCAATCACCTTCTTGTTCCTCATCTGCCTGGAAAAATTTTCCAGCATTAGTTGCTTCACCATCTTCCCATGGACCAAGGTGTCTGTCCTGTAGTTCTGTGGATCTTCATTCCTGCCTCTTTTGAAGATAGGAGCAACATTTTCTTTCCTCCAGTCCTCAGGTACCACCCCAAATCACCATGATCATTCAAAGATTATTGAGTGGCCTCACAACGACATCATCCAGCTCCCTCAGCACTCGTGCGTAAAATCCCATCAGGGCCTATGGATTTAAGTATGCCTGGTTTGCTTAAATATTTCCTAATCTGATGGTCTTACACCAAAAGTCTTTGTTATTCCAGACTATCCCTCTGGTCTTTGGTGCCTGGGATTCCTGAAGGCTGATCTTGCTAGTAAAGATGGAGGCGAAGGTAGCATTCAGTACCTCAGCCATCTCCACATCTCCAGGTCCCCTGCCCCATTCAGCAGTGAGCCCACATTTTTTGTAGCTTTGTTTTTGCCGTTTATGCACTTACAGAAACCTTTCTTGTTCCCTTTGACATCCCTTGCCAGATTCAGTTCCAGGTGGGCTTTGGCATATCTCTGTATGCTCAGACAATGTCTCTATATTCCTCCCAGGTTACCTGCTCCTACCTTCTGTATACATCCTGTTCATTTTGAGTTTTGCCAGGAGCAGCTTGTTCATCCATGCAGGCCTCTGACATTTTTGCCTGACAGCTATAAAGCAATATCATACAACTTTTTAAAAAATATTATTTTTAAAAATCTGATTGATATATAGACTACATTTTTCTGTTGACACCCTTGCCTTTTGAAGCTTTTAATGGTTTGGGTAATTTTTCTGTAAGAGAAACTAGTCGTTATAATGAATTTCCAGTAGATGTTGATCCATATCCTGATTTTGAATGAAGGCTTATCATCGTTCTGTAAGGCATGTTTGTTACCTGGTACGCGATGTATCCAGTGAAGAGGGAAAAAGTAAGATGTTATAGACTGCATTCTACCCCAGATTGGTGCCGACCCTCGATTCCAGCTGCAGAATTGTTCTTGAAGAAGAGTCTGTTTAGATCTAATATTTAAATTCTGAGAACAAATTTAGACCTACTGTGTGTTAAGAAAAATATCAATAGTAGTAAGACTGTTTCACCGTCTTTTGTCAATGTTTCTCACATTTTGAATGATCTTTAACTTAATAGTGACACTGTTGGATTTATGCAGCCCTCATAGCTGAGTGAACAGCTAAATCTACTGCTTTTGGCAGAATATTATAAATTAAATAGGGGAAGTCTTTGATGAAGTCTCACCAAACAGCATTTTTATTACATACAGGACTAATCATTTGTACTAAACTGTTTTACAGAATTTTATTAACTACTCAGATAATTCTGTGTGCTTCTGGTAAGCCTTAATTTACCTGACACTTAAAGGAAAAGTGTAAAAAAAGGAATATTATTTGTGTTTTGGTTTGCATGTATGCACATATAATTTGTGTGGTGAGTAAAGCATGAAAGGTGAAAATCAAAGTAATATTTTAACTCAATTGTATACAGCAAAAAGAAACATAAGAGTAAATAGAAAAAATGTAACACTGAAGAAATCTCCTTTTTTACAAGCTCCTATACATAATGGGGCTTACAGATAGGCTTACTTCCTCTGTCAGGTCTCTCTCAGCATTCCTGTAGTTTCAAAGGTGTGTGGTGTCGTGATGTGGAGTCTCTCCACAGAGAGGCACCTTCTGCTATAGTTGCTTCATCAGCTAGCAGTTTGTGCCACTGCCCCAAGCTTGCTTTAAATGAAACCTTAGCACCATGGAGCCACACTGTTACGGGTACTGAGCAAGCCAGCTTGGGCACCAGTATCCATGTTGCAATTACAGTGAAGTTTATATTTGGGGTATTTCCCCACAATGGAAGGTGTAATGACTTTGAAGAGCTGGATACGGTTTCTCTCGCTCAGCCAATTGGCTGCAGCTGGTGTGTTGTTTGCGACATATAGTTATCCTCAGGAGATGAACATACAGGGTAAAAGCAAAAAAAGCTCCTTCATCTAGTCATGGAAGGCTGGAAGCTGAAGCCAGACAAATTTGATTTGAAATTAAAGCATCTGTGTAAACAGTGATGGTGACCAGTTACTGCAATGGAGTACCAAGGATGCATAGTCCACATACAGTATGTCAGTACCTAACAGTGGTGGATGACTGTCTGCAAAATATGTGGTATCCAGAAGTAAATGACAGGCTCTGAAGACTGCATTGAAACAAGATCCTCTAATGGCTTTTTCTGATATGAATAAAAGCAAAAGAGTCTGCTAGAAGAACTCAAAGTTCGGTATTAGCAGTTCTGACTGAACGATCTCTGAGTAATTTGAAATAGTAATTGATAAATGTTAGAGCAGTTAGATTTCCAGAAGAATGTCAGTCTACTCCTGCAAAGATGCAGAGAGCTATTCTTCTAGAAAAAAGACAGTCCACTTCTAAATGCAATCTCACCTCCCTGCTGTGTCATACTATACCCGACAGTGCCTCTCTTTTCATAAAGATGTCTAGACATCTGCTAATGTTCATTGCTTTGATGACAACTTATTCCATATGTGTCCTGTCTCAAAGAAATTACACTGCCTGAAACTCTGGCATTTGTTCAGGTTTCTATCTGTTAGATTCTGTATGCTCTTATTTTGAATGTAAGTACCCCACTCCTCGCTCCTGACCTGTGAACTGTTTGAAATTCCAAGGACCAGTTATGCATAAACTTGCCCATTTTAATGCTTTGCTTCCATTTTCCTCCCCACCTCTCTCACACCTGTTTCAGCTAGAGGACACTGCAGCTAGAGGTATTTTTCTGACAGCCTTTTTCTTCTGTCTGTACTGTCTTTCTCGCTTGCCCTCCTACATTTCTGCCTTATTCCCTGCCCTCCCTGCTCATGGCTTCTGTGTACTGGACCTCTCCCCACCAGTTTTGGTTTACTCCACACTTTGAAATGGGACAGGAGTCTGGTGAAGTGGGTGTTCCAGAGCAGGGGAGTCTGTGAGGCTGCAAATCCTTCTCTCACCTGCTGAGCAGCAGATGCTGCCTCCAGAGGAGCTCCTTGGACACGACAGTGAGAGGACCTGATCCTCTTGCCACTTGCACCTGTTTTGCTCTGGTGCCCTGATGTCTGTGAAAGAGCAGCTGGGGCCAAGAGGGAAAAGGAGCCAGGAGACGTAGCCCTCAGTTTGCTGGGATACACTGGGGCAGTCTGAAAACAGCAGCATGTTTCCTGATTACACCTCTGCCCTCATCTACAGCTTTCTTTGCTGTACTTTCAAACAGGACAGAACAGGAATTACTAAACTTCAGTTTTCCCCTTCCCTCCCCCTCAGCAAACCAAACAAACTTGCCTACTGAGTTTATTTGTAAGTCAGCCATTTTATAGAAGGATCTGTGTTTATGCAGTGACAGCAAAGATGTAAAGTGAGCAACCATTCCAAAAAGACTTCTGTGGACGCTTCTCAGCATTGTTTGATGCCCTGGAGAGGTTTCTGGTGCTAACGTGACTCCAGCTCTCTGAGTAATGCTTTCCTTAACAATATTGCCAAGTGTTAATTAAAAAAGAAACGAGAGGTAGTTCTTTGACCTGGTTGTAGATCTGCATTAGAACTGTGTTTGCCAAGTAATTTTGAATTTTAAAGAAAAAAAAGAGTGAGAGGGAGAAATCCTCTTGTGTTTTAAAAGCACATTGTAATTTTATACATTATGTATCATGTTCTGAAAATGTCTTGTAAAGACAAAAAGAGAGAAAAGGACAGGCATAACCCCTGTGTCATTTAATACTTTTCACTAGATATTAATTTGAGGACATTAGCCCCTTTTAATTGACCTTTAGACATATGATTAGACAGACAGTAAGCTCTGCCGACCAGCGCATATATAATTAGCAAAGAGCAAGGTGAGGTAGAACTGGTTTAATCTCATTTCATCCCTGAGACTTTATCACCATTTGGCCTACTTCCCTTTATCCATCCAGAGATAACAACAGCTTTATTTGGCAGTGAATTAAAGAAGCAAGTAGCTTTGCATTGTAATATAGGTCAAACAAAAACAGCACATTTGGTGCTGGGCTGTTTGACAAGCAAAACACCTGGAGATTGTTGGGTGTGGGGGTGAAGCAGTTGCAAAGGACTCAAGAAGATTTTCAGACTGTAAAAAGTGCAAAAGATTTGAAAGCTTTTAATTGGAGCCAGCCAGCCAGTCTTGAGGCAGTTCATTGTGCCATTGGGCAGGAGATCAGAGTTTAAATTCCAAACCTGCTGGCAAGGACTTGGAGCAATGTGAAGACAGGATGTTTGGCCACTGTCCGGGAGGTTTCCCCTCATGATAATTTTAAATAACACCTCCTATTTGACTCAGGGGCAAAAAACTGAATAAGAAGGAAAACGAACCTTGTTTTGCCACTGTCCTTGTTTCAGCTGGGGTAGAGTTAAACTTCTTCGTAGTAGCCAGTATGGGGCTGTGTTTTGGATTTTTGCTGGAAAAAGTGGTGATAATGTCGAGGTGTTTTAGTTGTTGCTAAGTAGTGCTTACACTGGTTGAGGACTTTTCCAGCTCCCCATGCTCTGCCCGGTGCACACGAAACTGGGAGGGGACACAGCCGGGACAGCTGACCCCAACTGACCAATGGGATATTCCATACCATATGACGTCATGCTCAGCATATAAAGCTGGGGGAAGGAGAAGGAAGGGGGGACATTTGGAGTGATGGCATTTGTCTTCCCAAGTAACTGTTATGCGTGATGGAGGCCTGCTTTCCTGGAGATGGCTGAACACCTGCCTGCCCATGGGAAGGAGTGAATGAATTCCTTGTTTTGCTTTGCTTGTGTGCACAGCTTTTGCTTTACCTGTTAAACTGTCTTTATCTCAACCCATGAGTTTTCTCACTTTTACTCTTCCAATTCTCTCCCCTGTCCCACCAAGGGGGAGTGAGCGAGTGGCTGCGTGGTGCTTGGCTGCTGACCGGGGCTAAACCATGACAGCCTCCTTTTGTTTCCACATGAGTAGTAGTACTGCTAACACTTAAGTGAAAAAAGAGAAATAGATTATATCAGAGATATTTTCCATAGAAACAGCCTCTTTTCTCACCTTCAAAAAGCATCTAAGCATTAGATTATTAGATAGCTACTGGTCACCCTGATTTGCCCACAATTTATTCAGTAAGCAGCTCAGAATTTATTGAATAACTTCCATGATTTTCATGATTTGTAAAGTCACCTCTCCCTGTGGGCTACAACTGTACTAACTCACTTGATGTTGCACGAGGTTATTTCAGGACATGCCCAATCACATGAAACTAAAAATATCCCAGTGTCTCATAAAGCACTTAGCAGTTTTTATTAGAATTTTTAGCTATATAATTTCTTCAAAAGTGGGTGGGTGCAGGTATTATTCATGAGTAGCAGATAAGGTATAGTGCTACAGCTCCCACTAGAAATGCAGCCTGCTTTTTTGCTGTGACTGTACTCAGCAATCTGCCCCAGACAAGAGTGCTGTAAGTGGCATTTGAGATTTCTAGATACAACATGCTGTTTACATGCTGGTCTGCACAAGTGTGTCAGAAAAGTAGGGAAGGAGGGCCTGTAGGTAAAGTAGATTTGGAGTTCTTTTTCTATTTGTCTGATTGTTAGCATAAATAAAAATAAATTTCTTTCTGGGGTGGGGAGGGAGGGAAAGGGAGAAAATAGTATATTATCTTTGATATATTGCAGGGACAATCTAATTAGTGGGACTTATACCAACGATCATTAAAGAGAACTACCTCTTACCCAATGGGAAAGCACTTTTTGCATGTCTCTTCCTCAAAGATCTTCTTGGAAAGAAATCTTCAGCTTGATAGGTAAAGGGCTGATTGCTGACCAAGAGCTTCGCTAGGGAGATGGAATCTTGGACATATGGCGCTTTGGAGATTAGTCCTTTACTAACTGACTGAGGCAGAAAACTACCTTGTGGCCTTACCTGGAGGGAATGCACTGAGCCCTTCACAGTCTTGAACGCTGTCTGGCACTCAGTGTTTCACATGTGTATAAGGATACAGAGCATAAATGTAGGTTTAAATTACAAGTGCAAGCCGTAATGGTGATTCTAAGATCGCATGGGAAAACATTGACTTTCCCAAATCCATGTGCACTAAGGGAAGAAATATCAGCTTCCTAAGTTACATCTGAACAGCTAGTCACACCTTTGCTATGTCTGCTCAAACACAATTGAGTATATGGATTGAAGTCAGTGGGGCAGGGGGTCTGTCTCTAATTCTGTTGAAAGAGCTGGGTAACGGAGGAGACAATGCTCTTCAGGTATACCATGCATTGTAAAGAGGCAGCTCATTTTTGTATTGGAGCCCCTTTAGACTAATTTAGCAGAAAAAAAAGAAGGGAGTTCTTGAAGTTGGCTTCCTGCATCTCTGCGTGTTTTTAATAGAGAACTAGACTACGAAGAGCTGACAGGACAGGAACAACAGAAACAAACTTAAGATGGAACTTTAATTCATAATCACACTACTAAGACTGCAAAAACAAATTAAAAAAAAAGACAGCTGTGAAATGCACACATGTCAGACAGTAGTAGTAAAGCCATTTTTGGGAATTCAAGGAAGCTCTGTTATTTTGATTGGTTTTCCTATTTCAGGAAATGATGATGTTTAATTCAGCCAAGTCTGATATCGTGGTGACCTCTGATATTTTAGTGTAATCTCTGATCCCATACATATGAAAAAAATAAAACCCTCCTTGGAATATACAAAGAAAGTTTTTTGCAATTATTATGTCAAGAATCTAAAACTACAATAATGCCAATAAAGCACCTGTTCTTTCAGATTTTACTTATACTGTTTTACCTATACTGGGGAGCAAAGGAGTGTTTATAAGGAGTTTAGTGCCTGTTAGCCTCCAAGAAGTTATTAATCATTATACGAGTAGATTTGAGAATTAGGTTCTTCAATCAGAATAAGCAGATAGATTTAGGCTGATAGTTTTGATACCACACACATAATCCGAGGGATTTATGGAGCTTCTTACATTGCCCTGTGCCAATATAGTATAAATACCACTCAGCAAACAGCACATGATTAAGAAGATGGCATACACACATGGTAGTAATAGATCCTAATGTTATTCTTCAACAAAGTGGAACATTTCTGCTTTACATGAAAATGTCAGCTGTAGATATAGATAAATTAGGATATTGAAATCCTCAGGGACTAAAAAGAAGCAAAGAAAACTACGCTACAGTAAGACTTGCCTTAAAAAGCTAAGAAATGTGTCTAATAGTATAAATTTCTAAGTTCTTTCTCTTGGAGTCTATCAGACAATGTGAATGGAACTGCTACATCAACTCATGCAAAAGCAGAATTTGAAATACGACTTAAGAAGAAACATGAACCAAAAGAGATTAATTACACAAATATATAGTCATCATGAAAAGAAAGAATTCACCCTTCCAAATATATCTCCAATTTTTAAGTTAAAAACACTTTGGACAAATTCTTATTCCTCCCTTTTGCTAACATTCAGGTAAAATAATGACATTTCCATGAATGATTCCAGGAAAATAATATCGGGCCTGTAGATTTTAATCATAGAACAAAATATATTCATGAAAAGAGAATTCTCTAACTTTAGGGATGGGGTTCAACATCCAGACTGAGAGACACGGAGCATAGCTGTAGACTTTTATGTCATTTGAGATGCCTTACAGGATAACACTGTGCTTCCAGTTTCTACTCCTTTAAGTCCAATATGAAATAGATCATGAAGCAAATTCTTGAACTGCATCTACAGGATGGCATAGCTTTTAAAATGCACCAGTTTTGAAGATTATTTTCATGGGAAAATTTGGATACTTCTGTTTATCCTCTCTCTATATATGGTCGGTAATTATGTAAGTTTTAGGCTCCAGTTCTTGCACAGCATGAGAATGAGGCAGGGATGTAACACATCTACCATTCTGAATCCAACATTTGGTCCTGTAAGCCTGTCCACAGTGCAGGTATGTAGCTTCACACTCTAGTCCACAGAGTGGGCAGCCGCTCTGCAGGGACACATAGCACTGGCCCAGTGAGACACTGTGGTGTCCATGGTATGCCTCCTGGCTCAGTTCCTTGCTCCTAAAACTGAAGCTCTGAACTGCCTTTAAAACAGAGTTGGGTCTCAGGAGTGCAATTTAGATCCCCAAAATAATTAATACAGTTCTATTTGTTATGAATCAGCCTCAAAACACAATAAGTTTTTATATAACTATTCAGATGACTCAAATGAAAACTTATTTTATGAGGAAATAGATGTTATTTTACTTCAGTCATGAGGTAGGAGGGAGAAGTTGAAGTAATATGATATAAAGAGGATACAGCCATTTGATGAGGAATTTTGAAATGATATTGAGAGAAAGAAAGTACAAAAAAAAGCCTTGCAATGAAGTGCATGTTTAAGTGGATATGTTAAAGTGACTAAAGCTTTTTTAGAAATGGCTGGTAATTTCGCATGTCTTCTTTTTGGTGTTCCACTACCAAATCTTAAACTGAGCTCTGGAAAATCCTCAGTATTTTCAGAACTGTATGCAAAAGAGTATTCTCAATATTTTTTTAGCACATGTAATGCCTCAAATTGTCCCTATGTGTGTTCTACACCAGCACTTCACAGATGGCCAAAATGTGCCTATACTACTTATGCATTTTCATTGCAGGATGAATGCATGTCATTATAGGATTTCTAGATTTCTACATCCATTTCTGCAAATGGCTTAATTCAAACCTTGTCAGGTAGTTCAAAATACAAGTGGAAAAATAAGTCCTTTTTTGTTTTCTAAGCAATTTCAGAAAAAAAAAAATCACGAAAAAATGAGGAGCTGAGAGCTTTGAATTCAGAGAGTAAGAAGAAGGAAAATTGATTTAGGTGCATCGTCATGTCAAATCTGGGGTACACTGTCGTTCTTGAATTGGCTCTTCCTACCAACGTTAACTTGACTCAGACCTGTGAGTGACGTTATTGTTCATGCTATTCATATGTATATCAGGAAAAAAAAGGAAAAAATAAACAAAGAAAAAGGTTAAATACTAATATGATGCATGAACAAAGCAGTCAACTTTGTAGAAAAGAAGATAATCGTTGACCTGAATAACCAATGTTGTTCATTTTTTCCAGGTAAGCCTCTACCATTTGCCACGCTTCTGAAAATAAAGTTCAGTGATTCCAGCAACGACTCTTGGAGCCAGTGCTGCACTCTGAAATATGTCACGTCATTTGAAGATCTTCAGCATAGATAATTAGCGGGTGACCTTTTGAGTTATCTCTAAAACTGCCTAATTTATTTTAAAAGAAAAGAGTAATACCACATGTGTAAGTCATCCATGCATCAAAACCAATCATCTAAAGTAAATTCCAGTTCACCTTTAAGTATCAAAAGCTTTAAGCCTATTTACAGCTTGGATTTACTAATATTTAGAGAAAAAATATAGTTTAGCAAATCCTGTCTGAAGTTACAAATCACATAACACAATGTTTGCCTTCTAAATGTCATACTGAAGGAAGCTTCTCCAGCAGAGCAGAGCATAGTACTGTGGTTGAATCCAATTTCTTAAGAATCCTTGGGAACCAGGATAGAGAAAGAGGTGCAGCACATTCATTCTCATGTTTAAAGCACACATTTCTGTAAATGCTTGTTTGCCTTCCTTTAACCACAACTTTTGACATGACTAAATGCCCTGAAGAATTATTTATTTGGATTGCACTGCACGTGTTCTCTTCATTATTTAAGATCAACGACACGCTGAGGAAAAGAAATTTGCTTCGATTACCTATTTTCAATCAACACTTTAATTTTATATATTTTCCACTTCAGCAAATTGTACTAAAAGTACAAAGGTGAATGTAATAACCAGGCAGGTTCTGTTAAAAAATCGAGATTTAAAAAAATCATTGCACCAGGCTGTTCCTTCTCTTTTCCTCTCACACATGTTGAAACACGAAGACATGGGCTTGTTTTTATAAACCCTAAACAGCTTAACAAACAGTTCCATTTATTGTGCCTATATCTTAATTATTAAAGACCCAAAGTGAGTTTGAATGTCTTAGGCTGGAAGACATACTTTTTCTTATAAGACAGTTTACATACTCTAAGACTAGAGAAGATAAGAGATGTTGTAAATCAGCATGTGTTTGCTGATAAAGGTGTTTTTTTTAAAGGTAGATCCTGTGCCAGTGAAGAACAAATAAAATTAAATTGTCCATGCCCCTTATTAATGCCACCTGGATCTAATATCTTCTGCTTCCTTCGCACTACCTGGATCTCAGATAAGAAGTTGAAGCAGTTTTGTATAATCGTGATACAAGAAGTAGATGGCAGAAAAAAACCATAGCTTAGCTAGAGACTGTGTAATTTTATATCTTTATTTTTTTCTAGTTCATACCATATTCAGCTATGACATATATTTGAATGCATAGAAGAGTAAGAGTCAAGTTAATACTTTGTGTTGTATAGCTATTAATGTGCTTCAGGGGTTTTAAATTGCTAAAATGCACAGAAAGTATTAAAGATTAAACTATAGCAAGCATGACATATATACACACAATTGAATATGGCATGGGGATGGATTGGTTAACACTTAAATTGTGTGCATCTGTTGTTAATATGATTCTATGCAGTCCTGAACCAAAACCCTAAGGCATGAACTGAAGTCCTCGCTTGACTTTGGGAGACTGGATCGGTCCATACAGTGACCATGCTTGGTTCTGAGCACTCTGAGACACTGCTCTGCGAAAGGCATCCCTTCAGGGCTGAAAATTAGTGTTTTGCATAGCCTGCACTGTACAGCCTGGGTTGTGCATTTCACACATGCATAACTTTGATCTGAACAGCATCAGGATTACTCATCTCCTTTGAAGGTAAGCAGACTCAAAGCCCTTTGCTTGGATCTCACCTGTGGGTGCTGACCAGAAGGTCAGTTTGAGTTTACTCAAGGTCTCCTTGTTTACCCACTTTTTCTTGATTTCCTGTGTGGATATGGACCATTCTTGAGCTTGGAGGAAGTGATCCTTGAGAATAACCAGCTTTTCTAGAGCCTATGTCTCTCCAGCATCATCTCTCACAGGATTCTTCCAGGCAGATCCATGAACAGGAAAAAGTCTGCCCTCCCAAAGTCACATATCAAAGTGTAATTTCTAAGAGGATGGACCCATAACTGAAGCATGTATAGACTCAGAACTACCCTAAGCTGCTCTAGCTGCTAATGGAGATATGATGGCTTGTGTTATTTGGGCAAAAGCAGCAAGTCCCTAGGTTACTGGGAAGGCCGCTTTTCCATAGGAAGCACCTGTTTTGGTTTTTGATTTCTTCAACCCTCTTAATTCTGAAAGGCAGCTGATGACATCGTTAAAATATTATCTGTGCATGATGTGAAGCACCTGCTTCACAAACACTGGAAGTCCTGATGGTTTATGGAAAATATTACCATATACTCACTTACAAGAATAGCTATACTGTCAGAGTATATGTGTAAAGCTGTTTTTTACAGTTTTCTTGCAAAATGTAGATAATGAAGATAATTCTTTCTAGATTATGATTATGATTATTATTACTATTCTCTGTGATATCTTGGTCTCTATGATATACCATAGATGGAATTACCTATCACTATTATTTTTTTTACCAGAGTTATCATCATGCCTTATTGACCTGTTTGATAGGAGGCATCCAGAAGAAAGAGATTTCCTGGCCCTACTGCAACTAATAATGTACTAGTTGAACATACAATATTCCTAAACACTAAAAAGGTATCTGCTGGGATGTCTTGAACTGCTGTGCTTACTTTACACACTGGGCTTTATCAAATACTTAAGGAAAATATGTATTGTATTAGAGCTGTTTAGTATTCACTAAATTATACCTATCACTTCACTACCTTAGCTGGATGATTTGATGCAATGTAAACTTGTGCAAAATAAGAAAAATTATTTCATAGAATCACAGAATGCCCTGAGTTGGAAGGGACCCACAAGGATCAAGTCCAACTCCTGTCCCTGCACAGGACAACCTCCAAATTCACACCATGTCTCTAAGAGCAGTGTCCAAGTGCTTCTTGAATAGCGTCAGGCTTGGTGCTGTGACTGCCTCCCTGGGGAGCCTGTTCTAGTGCTCCACCACCCTCTGGGGAAAGAAAATTTTCCTAATATTCAACCTAAAGCTCCCCTGGCACATCTCCCTGCCATTCCCTTGGGTCCTGTCACTGGTCACCAGAGAGATCAGTGCCTGCCCCTCCTCCTCCCCTTTTGAGGACGACACAGTGCTTTAAGACTTAGGTAAAGTATATTCAAATGTTTCATACTTAGACCTTTTCTCCCACTACCCCAGTGATGTCAGCTTTAATTTCCTTTCAGAGAACTGACATTTCTGGTTCATGAAGTGCCAAACACATTCTCAGTCCTAAACAAGTTCTAAAATACATGACACCAATGTAAGCAGTAAGAATAATACCTACAAAAACAAATGAGAAGGATTTTAATGAAAACCTCTGCATACATTTCAGCATCTAAGAGGCTTCCTAGGAATTAAATTTGCAAAACAAATACTTTAGTCTCATTTTTCAGAAGAGTTAATTATCAACTAGCAGACCAATGTCTCACCACATGCAAAATACTAAGAAAGTTAGAAAACAACATTTATGATTTAGATTAAATATCATAGCTCAAGATAATATGGTTATATTCTGTGGAAGTATCAATGCACAATGCTCTTTTTTCAGCTATATAAATATCATCTGCATTTTTGGGGTTTGGTCTTTTTCTGTTTAACAAAAAGAATGAAATCTATCACAGCAATTCAGAAAGATATTTGTATTTTACTCCGTGCTGTATATTCCAACATAAGACCTCAAGAACAGTTGTACCAGCTCAAACCACAAGGCTGTTTAGTATAGGATCCTGTACCACTGAGGTAGGCTAGTAATGGATACTCAAGAGAAATATATGCAAAACAGCACAAGTACACAGAAGGAGTCTAGTCCTTTTCTACTCTGGCCAACAATGGTTTAAGAGCTTCCTGAGCTGGCGATTGCCTACAGACCATCCCCTTCAATTGACACCAGTGGACCTGTTACCATGAATTTGTCTAATTTTTTTCGGAATCTCCTTGTAATTTTGACCTTATCAACATCCTGTGGCAAGAAAACTAATAATTTCGTTATGAATTGGATTAAAAAAAATCTTTTTGTTGTATTAAAATTTTCAGCCTTTATTGGCTGATATACGATATTATTGGATGAACTTAATATTGAGGGAAAATGGTAAATATTTGTTTCCTATTATTCTTTCATTTTACAGTCTCAGTCATCTTTTTACTAAGCTGAAAAACACTATTTTATTTGTCCTCCGTTCATAAGGAAGCTTCTCATATATTTGAAGAAGAGGTTGGTTATTTTTAGTTCAGCAAGTTCTTCATCAAAATAATTTTAGCCTGACTTTCTAAGATTTTGCATCTAATTTGCCCATGTTTCTTCTTCTTTCATTACCTTTTTAATACTCACACAATTTATAATTTCTAAACAGTGTCCTCCTTTTTAGTGGCATTGGTTAGTTTGCCATTAAACTCCACTGATTTTTGTGTTTGTTTCTTTACATTTTGGTATTTTATATTTTTTTCAGACAGGGATAGGCATGAACACTGAATCACTGATGTATTAAATGTAAGAAGTCTAAGTTTCACTCTTTTAGTTGCTACTTTTAATGTCTTTGTAATTACCATTCTCAATTTAATATATTCTCTTTTTTGAAGGTAAACAATACCATGTGCATTTTTATATGGCTCCTTTCATCCAACCAAGATAATGAATTTTACACCTTATACTCACTATGACAGAGTGGTTCTTTAATAGCTACAGCTAGAGCTGTGCCTGCATAGCCTAGAATAAAATCAAGGATTACATCTGTTCGTATAAGTTTTCTGAATATTTTCTCCAAGTAACAACTGCTTTTTGTTATTAAAAAACATAATCTCTGCACTATGCCTCTAAATGACATTTATCTTGTGTACTTGGGTAGACAAACAACCTAAAGAACTAAATTTACTATTGTTGTTCCTTTACAGCTTCGCTAATCCCCCTTGAGATTTTGTGGTCATAACTGCTATCTGAGTCAGACTGCCGGTTGTTTAATTCTCTGCACACTTCCTATTTGGGCGTGGAAGTTCAATTAATTTAAACTAGATGGTACACTTTGTCAGTATTAACCTATTTACTTTAATTAAATTATCCTTTTTTTAGTATCTACTGTCCTCTAGAATTATATAAAAAGAAGTAGATGTATGTTCATGTCAACTGATCTACAATGTATATGGAACTTCCCTTGTAAGGAGCAATCCCAGCCTCGATTGCAGTGTGCATAATTACCTTCTGATGCATCTCCAGGCACAGCTGCCTTCTGGCGCTTAAGGAACCTGGAGAGGATAAGTAACGCCGCACTTCCCCACCCAATGTACTTGCCGTAGGAGGGTGTTCGAAGGCCAGTACAAGTAGAAGTAGTTCTTCAACTGTGATGTCTGGGAGATAACATACAGATTGTTGGGTCTCTAAAGCACCAACCATGACACAATGAGTATCCATGTGGTATAACACGGGGTTTGGGTCTTTGCTTCTGTTTTTATTTAATAAATTGCAAAACAATATAATTAGATTATGAAAGGACCAAACATACACTTCTGATATTTCACACAGTCATTTGAAGTACATTTGTAACCAGAAGGTCCAGAGATGTTTACTTCTCTGTGCATATGGAAAAGCACACCTCATCCTGTCTTACAGCCTACATTAAAAGTTTACAGAACGCAGAAGAGTTTTTTATGCTCAAAGCTGGTTGCTTTATGTGGGACAGAAAAAGGGATTTTTTGGTCATAGGGAGAAACAGAAACTAAAGGTCCTGCCAAGTATATTTCATTTCTTCCTTTGCAATTTTTCAGACACATGGAGTAGTTTCTAACATTGGTGGTTTTTTTTGTTTTGGGTGTTTTTTTCCCTTCCCCACTTCCTTTAAAGGATTTGACCTACAGTGCTATAACAGAAGAAAAGAGTAGTGCTGCACCAGCACAAGTGTGGTGGTCAATAATATGTTGCAGCAAAAATGTTTTAAGACAATGAACCCTAAGCAATCTGCTTTCTGAGTGCTCTTCCCTCTCCATAAGCCAGCACTTACAATCATATTGAAAAATCTGGACCTTCCTGACTCATGGATGCCAGTTTTCAGGCATAGCCATGCATTTCTAAAGTCTCATTTGTATGTTAGACAAATTACCTGATTTGAGCTAATCATGTACAACTTTCAGTGTTGTTCAGAGTGCCAGACTGAATCTGGAGTCACCCAAAGCTAAATCAGTGTAAGTGACTCAAGAACAAGTTCAAGTGATTGTCACTTAAATGAAGCTAGAATACATAATCTCTAATTCATCTGTAGTGTGTGCAATTATAACATTTTGGAAGACCAGGTTTTTTTCTATTTGCATTTTAACATACAGAAAAAATGGAATGCAGTTCTGTATACTATTTGCAATTGCATGCAATATTTTTATTAGTATCTGTATATATTTCAGCAGGATTTTTTATTATTATCATTGGTTTATTTCTTTTACTGTCTCTTTTTGTGAAGTTCTGCATCACTCCTGGCTAGACTAAAGCATACGAGTCATATTGCATGCTTGGTTTTCAGACTCATTTTTTAAATTGTTTGTATAGTTTCTGTTCCTCATTGACTAAGTTTTGTTCATACTCTCGAAAAACAGCAGCTGCCCAGTGTTGCAAAGGCCTAATTTCAAAGCAGAGGCGCGCAGGCTGAGCGCTGGAATGCTGGCGTGGCCGGTTGGTGCTCCAACCAGAATTCTGACTATTTACTGACAGCTGAGGTGACTATGAGTCCACCCCGCATGAAAGGGTTGTCTCATATTTCTTAGAGAAGAGAATTTCGCATGTATGTGCACATGTGTTTAGTGGTTCTCTTCTGAAAAAAAGAGAACTTACATTGGGTCAGACAACAGTGTGCAGGCTACACAAATGTATTATTTATGAGCAGTGCTCAGGACGGCCTTTGGAAAACACATAGACAAACACGTACCAGGCCCTTAGGAGCTGACATGTCTAATAGCACACCTGACAAAACCAGTGGGAGCTGCAAACAATAGACAGAGAAATGAGAAAACAGACAGATGTAGTTTTCAAGATCAAAGGTAAATTAGGTAGTTTGTCATATGTGTCCTTCCAAAATATTTCTTCACTCTGTTAAGTAATCCACTCCAAGCCAGTGGAATTTCCTCCATGGCAAAAAACTGCTGAACTACTTTCACAAAGATCTCGTCTTTTTTAGTCTTCAACTTGCACCATGTCTATGCCTCCCATACATGCCTTTCCCTACTCCCCACCCTGCCTTGGATTTTACATCCCATGAAGCAAACTCTCTGTGGCTCCCCAGTTCTCCCCACGGCTAACATCCCATGAATAAAAGAAAAGATACCACTCTGAAGAACGTCCATATCTGATCTCAGTAAATTTGGATGTCTGAATTCCTCATTCTGTATTACGATATGTCAAAAGACCCAATGACTTCAGCTGAAGAGTAATGAGGTTATGGCACTGTTGCCATGTTGAAGTAATACTACTTATAACCATAACCTACCCTAAACCTGACCATTTCAATGGCAAAATTGTATAGATAGTTGGTGAACCTTTAAACTGTGTAGACATGGGCTAGATACAGTAGAATACAAAATTCTTAATATTGTTTTCATGGTAAATAGGGAATATTACCCTAGTGACGAGTCTTCAAGTGTCAGTGACCAAAAAGATGGCTTATAATATCATTGAAACCCTGTTAATAAATTTGCAGCAAAAATGCAATGCCTCTTAAACTCCACAGAATATCTGAAAGACAAGGACGTGTCCCTTAGTCATTTACCCACAGCTGTAAGAATAGGTATTAGATACTCTAGAATTCAGTTGTTGATTTCTATTACAGGTAACTAAATAAAAACAACATCTAAAAACTGTTCTTTTTCTTACCCTCAATGTCGGTGCAACACAAATTATTCATAATTTTTAAATTTAGGCCTTAATAAGCCTCCTATAGACATTCTACAGAAAACACGACACAAAGCATAGCTGTCTCTGCTGTGTCTTTTGAGCAATACTGTGAAGGAGAAAATGGCTGTTGGTTTTGTGCTGACAGATTATTGATCATACCTGCCTTCTGAATCACTTGACACTATGGACTTTTGCTGAGACCATTAAGGGACGAGCCTCAAGCCCTTTGTGCCCTGTATATACTGACAATATTCTCACATTTGAATTTATGTGCATGCCAGTTACGGCCACAAGGAGAAAACAAAATCTTAGAAAGGCATTTTTGAAGCAGGTGGTTTAAGCACAGGAAATTAGAGAAGATAAAAAAATGCTTATAAATATGCAAATTTGTAGCTAGTCACTCAAACAGAGAGCATGAGATGAGTGCCCAGAATGTACACAGTATTTTTAAACAGATAACTTAAGATTTAGGCGAAGTGAAGAAGAAAGCAGTGGTACTAATGTATCTTTTATTTAATTGGAAAGGCTTTAATTTGCAAAATCTTTTTCTTTATGGACAGAAATAGTTTGCAGCTCTGTCAGCACTAAAGCATTGGACAGGTGAATTGTTAATCACCATCTCCTTAAGGCTCAGGTGAGAAAAGAACAGAGGCCCAATTCTAATTTGTGTTCTTGTCCCATTCTGATCCTTGGACTGCAAAACAGCACAGAAAGAAAGTCATTGGCTGCACCACAGGTTCTGCAACAACTGAGGTTCTTAAGATAAAACCACTGATATTCTGACCGCAGTCTGAACAGGTATCTGAGAGGGGGACTTCCTTCACATTGTCCTTAATGTTCTCATTTAAACAATAGCTGCTAAAATTTAGCTTGTGGTTCATGCAGTAGAACAATACCATGCGCTGAACTGTCATCTTGCATAAATTATGAGCTTGAGCTTGTATAAATGATTGAGCTTCCTATTATGAAGGCCTATTTTCAGTTGTTTATAACCTTGCCAAATTTTGACTATTTGTGTCGAACATTTCAGTGATGGGAAGTTTTACCAAAAATATTCCAGTTATTTTACTGCTGTCAGTTTCTCCTAGAAAGCAATATCTGAGGCTTAGCTAAGGTGAGGCAGCTCTGGGATTCAGGTAGAAGGAACCCAATGTAAGATAATTTTTTTTTTTTTTGCTACAGTGTTTATTGCATGCTAAGGACCTATCAATACTTGTTTATTTCTAGAGAGAGAAGCAATCACTTAACACGTGGGAGACAGTCACTTTGTACTTTTGATATCTGTGCAAGAATATACTCAAAAGTACCCAATTTTGCATGTCTTGAAAGTCTCAGTTCATACAAACTCAGTAACTTCTTGCTAGTAAAACTCTCAGAATAGTCTGTCTTCATGAACATGAAGGGCTAAAATGACTGTGGAGAACACCATAGGCGACTAGCTTATAGGAAACTCTTGGTACTTCTTCTGAGACCTCATTTCTTCTCTGCCTTCAGTGTTCTGCCCTCCCCATCTAGAGAATCACCACAAAAGCATTTGGCTCAAAAATAGAAAGATCAAATATCAAAAGAAAGGGAAGGATATTCAGATACAGGGAGGGGTGTTGGAGACTGTCTTGGAGAAAGGATGAGTTAAATCCATTGTGCAGAAAGTTGAGTGATAGGAACAGAAAGAGAAAAATATGTGGGAGGTTTAGAAGAAGATATCAGAAGGGAAATGGGATCATGTACAGAAGCTGGGGTGAAAGCAGAAACAGAAAGGAAAAGGTCAGGAGCAGAGGGGGCTAGGAACCTACCACACAGGAATCCTGTTCTATAGCATCTGTAAGAGTTTGATATCTACCTCCAGCAAATCACCTAGCTAACACAGGAGAGAGGGGGTGCACTGTAAAGACCCCATGCTGGATGGCAGTTCGTGGTATTTGAGAGCAACAGAATTAAGTTCAACAGAACTCTTATTTGGTTATACGAGCATATTTGTTATGACTCAAACTTCAAAATCGTATCTTACATTTTCTGCAAGATTTTTGCCTTATTTAGTCTTCTGGGTTTTTTTCATTCCTTTACTGTGGTATGTTAATTTTATTTTTTTGAAAGCAAATAGCATAGCTTATTATTTTTTTCCTTCTGTCATGTCTTCTCCCTCCTTTGAACAATTCTTTTTAATATCTGCTTATGAGATCTCAAATGGTTAAAATTAGCTAAAACTCTTTAACATGGATATGCTTAAAGCTTTTTGTAAACCTACCCTGTTTTTAAAGTTTCTTGGAGACTTGCACACTGCTGTTGAAATTTTGGCAAATATTGAGAGTTATTTTGGGTAAAATTTTACTCTCATGATGTTATTAAATTAGTAATAGGCTGTAAAAGCAATGAAATGATATTGCATGTACAAGATGACAAACCTTGAGTAGAAATAGTTGTGTAGGAGGTTCTTTTTAAAATGTGAATATGCTAGTCTCACCCCACCAAAACTACAGAGTACTGGATAATTCTTTGATAAATTATGCAACACTCTCTCAAAATACTGACATTTGGGAATCAGTTCTCATACAAGAGTCTTAAGCATATACTTGTGACATCATCCTGCAAAAGGGAACTGTAAAAATTACTTAAAAACCAGGCACTGTATAAGGAAACTTTATGTTGGGGCATTCCTGGGGCACTCTAGGCTATATAAAGGTGGTGTTAAGGTGCACGTGTCCTTCACATACTGGAAGCTTTAAGAGGGTTCAAAGGTATTTATTATTTTTAACTCTGGGGCCCTGTTTTAATGCCACTTCCTTTAGCTTTTATTCTGATTCCCAGAATTTACAGACTTTCAGAAAGAACAGACTACCTACGTGTAAAAGATTTTAGATAAGGTTACAACTGTCTTCATTCTTTGCATTTTTTGGTCTGTGTTTCCTGTTAATGTGATTTGAATACGCCAATTACATTGAAATCTGGTCCATCATTATTCAAATAAGTTCATGAGTGTGGATTTCTCTGTCTTCTGTGGAATTGCATAGGGAGTAAAACTGGTCTGCCATTTGTACATGTACATCTGACAAGCGGTCTGCACAGTATGCTGGGGTCATGCTTTGTGCTCATTTCTGAGGTTCCATTTGCACTACATTGGTGGAAGATTTCAGGCAAATAGGACATTTAAAGAAAATAAAGAAAGCATTTTAAAAGTACTGAAATACTGAAAATGTAGGCTCAATTTTGTTTTCTAGGTGCAGTCTGCAAACGTGGAGTTTAAACATGCAGTATAAATATGAGATTTTCTAAAAAATAATGCCTGGGAGAATATCATCTGGAGCTTGATGAAAATATTTCCAAATGCCCATTGTGTACCATTTAAAACTGATCAAAAATGCTATTATAAGAAGTGTTTTATTTAACTGTTTACTCGTTCATTTAACTGTTAAATCTCTTCATCACTGAGATCATATGCACAATTAAGCTTGATTCACACTAACAAGGTACTCAGGAAAAATGGGTTATTTTTCAAAGCCGTGGGTCTTCTTGATGCTCTTTAAGTGCTATAGTGACCTTAAGAGAGAGAAATTTTTCAGCTACCACTTCTTCACACACTGGCACTGGCAGCAGTTTAACTGCCTGGCCTCTGTGTGTTACACTTACTTCCCTGCTCCATAGGGATACCAGAAGTCAGACAATTGGGATTTCTTCAGGAAACTGTATCCCAGGCAAAGAACAACAATCCCTATTCTACTTGAAGGAGGTATTCCTGAGAAACAACGCTGTAGGCCTCCGTGCAGGGTGACGCTCACAACTGCTGAATTCCACGACTAGTCTGTAAACAATGGAGGTGTGGGCTAAATGGAGAGACTTGACAAATTTGCTGAGGTAAGGATTGCTGGAAACAAACCGGAGTAAATATAAATGCCTTGGTCTGTGAACACCTACAACAACAATTATCCACTCCCAAGTTTAGTAGGTTCAGTTCCCACATTATAATGCTCTTAGTTTTGGGAGAAAGCCAGGTATCAAATTCTGTTCTAGAGAGGAAAGAAAAAGACCAAAGCACTTAGTGTCTGAGATACTGCATCAAAAATGGCCCAATGTCATTTTATCTAAAGGTACACAGCCAAATGCTACACAGCACAAACTTGATCTCAGCTTCCTTTTGTTTTAAAGGCAAAGCATACAACCGCAACTGCCTACATAGATGTGAAAGCTGTTGGAATGAACAGCTTTGGAAGTGAAATCATAGCCACATTAAAGCGAATAAGAATTTTATTTTTAAAAAATCTCTTGATTATAGTACAGATCTTCATTATACTAGAAAACTTTAGGAATAACATACCAGGAAAATATTTTTTTTAAAGTACTGTTACTTGACAGTCAGTTATTTTATCAGATAAAAATGACCATAATAATACACCTAAAATAAGAATGACTATAAAATGACCTTTATGGCATCATGGCAAAATCAATTCTTCTCCCATACACTGTAATATTAAGAAATCAGAAGAAAAAAGCATCAATAAACTCTTGCAGGACTTAACTGTAATCCTTTACAAATATGTTACTTTCCTTTATTTCTAAATGAAAACAGATTCCTTCTAAGCCTCCAACCTTGATGCAAGTTCTTTTCAAATTTCCTTTTGGTAGTTATGAAGCACCCTAAAAAAATCTGTGAATATCAAACAAGCCTATTTTACATAGGAGGCATTCTGACACCACAGTGACAGCAATAATACAAAACCTCAAGGTAAGTAGATCATTGATTTTTTTCTCCATCAGTTTCCTATTTGTGTTCCATGTGGGAATTTTGTGTTGTTGAAAGCAGAGCAAGGCATAAGAGGCATAAGAACACTAGCGGGAATTTTTGTTGCATATCCTTTTCAATAAACATGAAAATTATTTTTGCCTAAAGAATTTTTTGCCTATAGAGCTACTTCATATTTTCCTTCTGTCCTGTGCCTTCTTTTTCTGAATGCTTAATTTGCAATCTCTTACACAGATGTTTTGTGACAGCAACAAGTCAAGTTTTCCAAAAGATCCAAATCCAGCATCTGAACTGCTACACACAGGGCCTGAGACTCCTGGTGTGAGTTCACAGCGCTCATATTCGAATGCATGTCAGGAGTCCATCCAGAAAAATTTCTGTGCATCCAAAAGATAACTGTGACAAGCAACACTAGCCTTTGAATCAGGACTCCCCGATCAGCTAAGTACATTTTTCTGTGGTAGGAACAGTGGCTCTGTATGATCTCAAGATCTTAGGAAAGAACGCAGATCTCACAAGGAGATCAGGACCAAAGAAGACAACATTTGATCTTACACATACTTTTCCCAAACTTCCCATTACCTTCTGCTTCAGGAAGTACTCATATTCAAATCAACAGGACTTCACACATGCTTAAAGACAGGCATGTGCACAATAGCTTTCTGAGCTTGAAGCCATCCTTTAATTTTTTATTAAATAAGAGAATCTTGTAATCTGACGTTAAATAGTGGGACAGACCTCAAGACCTACTCAGCTTTTACTCAGCCAATGTGACTCTGTTTGACTGATGACCTCAGGGTTTGGCAAGCCTCATTTTTGGTGAAAAAAATTTCCTGCACAGTATGTCAAAGCTGGTATGTCCACTAGTTCTGCTAAGAACACAGATGATGTCCCTGCGGGCAAAAGCAGTACATCAGTTGCAGATTAGAGCCAGGTTCACTTAAGCAGCACACAAAGGTTGTTCCTAATATAAAGGGATGGGGAAAATGCACATGGTATGACAGAACTAAATAACAAAAGTTATTCCTCAGAGAGAATGACTGCAATACAATTTATCAGTAATGCAAGGTATGCAATACCCTCACTGGATTACAATTCAACTTTAAATGCTGTTACATTATAACTCATAAAATGACTACACAGCATTTTAATATCTTTCCTTCCTTTTTCATCTTAATGCAATATTTTTGTTTTGTTTTGTTTTTTAAATGGTGATAAGAAAATATTTTCCAATGAGCAACTTGTTACTCACCACATTTATGAACTGAAGACATGCTTAATTAAAGTCAATGTCAAGAATAACTAATGTTCATTAGTACTTTGGGAATCACAAAATATAAGTCTATCAAGATATGAAACATACAATTATTTGTGTAAATATTTTATAAGCCAGTTTGTGCTCCCATCCACCTTTGTTTTCTCTCTGCTGCTGATAGTTTCAAAATCAATTTAAAGTGCTTTTTGCATCTGAATAAATTGTCTCAGAACAGTCATTTGAATAATGCATAACTTTTTACTGAAAATAAAAATATTTATTTAAATCATGTAATGAAAAAAGGCATTTAAAGTGGGCGTAGGCTGCCCTGCAAATTGCTGGAACAAATTTCTTACCATGTTTTTACCATGTTCTTACCAAATTTCTTGCATGTTTCCAATACCTTCGTCAACACCTTCAGCTGGCAAAAGGTATATACATAGACCCTGAGACTCCTGGTTTGAGTTCACAGCGCTCATATATGAATGCATGTCAGGAGTCCATCCAGCAAAATTTCTGTGCCACCAAAAGGTAACTGTGACAAGCAACACTAGCCTTCGAATCAGGACTCCACAATCAGTTAAGCATATTCTTCTTCTGTATGTTCTCCATAAGAACATCTTAGCTCTCCCTGGCTGAGTCCTTACTTCTGGCAGCTCTCTGCAGCGGAGACACCTGCTCTGCTCAGGCAGGCTCTGTGTTGAATTCATTCCTCAGCTCACTTCCATATGTACGAGACTGTATTTCACAACTCTACCCACAGCCCATGTACACTGGGCTGTAATGCACTGTATGCCTGTCTCATTCACCGAAACAAACAGATAACAACAGTAGATAACACACTCCACTTGGATGTAGTCATTCCAAAACCTTAGGTGGGCCAGGCTGTGAGAAGGGGAAGTAGCAGAGAAAGGAGACAGTATTGCATCTGTTCAAGTTAAATCTCTGGGCTTTTACAGGAGGGTGAGGGCAAATGGAAACCAAACAAAATGACCTTCTATTGAGGAGCATTTGCTCTTGCTCATGTGCAGAAAACTGCAGCACTCTGTTAGGACAGCAGAGAGGTACCACAGCATGTAGGTTCAAGTTAAGAGCTTAGAAAAGATATTTCAATTTCTTGTGCTAAAAAACCAGCCAAACAAAAAAAATCCCCTCCCCACTTTTATCCAAATCTCACTACATATCATACATGACTAGACCCAACTCCTTGGACATCTCCTTTCCCTTCCCTTTCTTCCTGCTCCCATGGGGATCAAGCACCTGGGGACCTCTCCCTTGTACAGCTGATCTGCCAGGCTTACGTGGGAAACATAATAGGATACTGGAGCACCACCAACAGGTGCTTTCTCTGAAAATTTTAATAGACCCTGTGAGGTTTATTTCCCCATGAGTGAATTGCAATCAGATCTCCATTTCATAACATCTTACATAACATCCATGCAGTCCGCAGTGGTGGACTGAGGTCCTACAGTAAGGGGACATGCAACATGTTATCTCATCAAGAGATTAGCACAGAGATTTCTCCCTGTCGCCACCATTTGTTTGCAGTAAAGCCTCAAACTATTAAAACCCTTCCATTGTTATGACTTCAGGCAACACGACTAAGCATACCCACCTCTTTCCTTTTTTCTCCCGCTTCTCAGATGTGCAATGACATCAGGAGATTATGTTTAGTTTGAACAAGTTGGGGAGATACAAACATTCCTGAAAACATATTAATTCCTTCCTGCTCAACAGATTAATAACATTTGATATGACGTGACTATAAGCTTACACACTTCAAAGAATTTTTAAAGTGATACCTTCTAAAAAAGGAAGGAATAGAAAAATGTTCTTGTATATTTTTCATGACTAAGTGATGCATTGTTTTCTTCAGTATTCACAATCTCTTTTCATGCCCTGGTGCTAACAGTTGTGAAGAAAAATCAACTCCGGTATTGTAGCATTAATGGGGACCAGTCTGGCTTCCACCTAACCCTGATGATAATTATGCTAAAACAATAGCGATGAGCATTCAGCTAACTAGCTCTAACAAGGAAAGGCTGCTGCTGCTGTTCATCAAAAAGGCCATTTGGATAACGAGGAGAGATGGCTACACACATATTTCAGCAGGGGAGGCCATCCTGCAGGGAGCTTCTTTCAAAATGCCAAATTCTATCAATTTAAAAAGCAAATATCACTCTCCACTGGGTTTGTCTGGTGATCTGGGGAGCAGACACATAAGTCATATAGTACCACCGAAGTTGGAATAAAGAGCTGGAAGAGATAGCTAAAGGAGAAAAAAATGCCGTTGTGTACATATCATTGTAATCTTCAATCTCCTGAAAGGACTAATCCTAATTACGAGCTACATGAGTGCTGTCAGTCAGGGAGAGCAAATCCCTTGCAAGTAGCAAGAAGCTACAAATCTGATTATTGTTTTACAGTTCTGGTGATTAGTTAAAAAATGTTCATCTCAAGGAATCTGAATGTCCAGACTGGACAGGCACTAAAACAGCCATTTAGAAGAGAAGTTTCAAAAAATATTTAGACTAGCAATTATTATGTGCCAGAATAAAGTGGAAGAAATGTTACCCATTTCTTCTGTTTTTGTAGGTAGTGTCTAACACAACAGCCACTTGCCACAACAGATCACAGCTGATTTTTCTAAAATAGCACCAATAGGGAAGATAAAATGGCAATGGACCATTCAAATACAAATCAGTACGAATGCATTGTACTGGCTTGTATTTCCTATCTGAAGGCAATTTCTCCCATTTAAAATTTGTGTAGTTGCCATGATGTTGAGGAAACGTATTTTAATTCGTCTGTAGAAAATATGTAAAAGAAGGTGTCTTTTCATAGGAAAAAGGAAACAAAGGAAGTGTGTGTAGTATTTTCCAGTGACTTGCTGTTGCAGGCAACAGAAGTTGCAGATACCTCCCACATTGTAAACCATCCTGACTGGTAAGACTGCTGTAGGTTTTCTCATACTCATCTTTGCCACTAACAAATATGCTTTTACTGATTAAGAAAAAAATGCCGTTGTGAACAAAGGTGCTCTCCAGACTACTGGCAAGGACCACGTTCAAAATTTCTCCAACGACATCCCTTGTCAGCTGCTGAAGACAGTGGAAATCACAAGCAGCACAGCTTCAGCTCCTCTGCTGCCAGGAAGTCAGGGGCTTCTCTCTCTGCTCACTTGCCACACAAAGGGGAATATATTTACACTCTTAAAAAGCTCACTAACAAACACAAGTCCATAAGGCAAAGAAGATACTAAGATAATAGGTGAAAAAGATAAACACCTGGAGGGGTGGGAAATTCAGTGGGGCATTTATAAAAGCAGACATGAGCTCAGTGAAACTAATCTCCATAGGTTTCTTCTACAGATTATAGACAGTATGAAGTTCCTGCATGAAGTTATTCAGAGCAGGAGCTTGGGAACTGTTTCTGGAGGAACCTATCTTTCTCCACACACTGTATAAGAGACCTACAGAAATTAGCTTGATCTCTCAGCTTACTCTGTACAATGAGCCCACTCCCACATGGCTGTGTTAAGGAAGTAGCTGTTCTCTTCCATATCCAAAAACTCAGTTTCAGAGAAGCATTCTGGGATGCTAGAACTTATAGCTGAAAACTAGAAAACCTTCTGAGGGCATAAAATACTTTTGCATTGTGCCGGACCGTGGTGTCAAAATGGGTTTGTATTCCCACCTAGAATTCAAAGCACTTTTTTCCAGTACTGATTGTAAAGCAAGTCCATGAGATTTTTAAGGTCCTTACACTGTATAGAAATAGAGCATGACATGTAAACTTAAGGAGCAGTTAATAATTTTAAAATTAAAGACTTATCACACATGTACCTATGTTTCAGTTACATTAATTGGACTCTAACACAGATCTGTGTATTTCTAATAAACTCCCTTTGCTCATGCTGAAGTATTGGAAGAGGCTGATAATAATGCACTTGATTTTTTTTTGACATGTTTGAAGGCAGGAGAGAACTCCACAGCTTGCTGAATGCCGTTAGGCAGCAGACAACTAATGTTATACCTCGCATAAAAACTGTTAATTGAAACCAGTTATGAACTCATTGACTTCTTTTGGCACAACATGGTTTTTGCTATGTGCATTTCTAAGTTTATGATCTCTGTGAAAGACAAGCTGTTAACAGTGTTTATATTGTGTATTCCTAGTACTGATCTATGTTTTCTTAGTGCTATGTGAAAAATGAAGAAATAGAAAAGGAAAAATTATTTGCCTTTCCTTGAGTCATGCATGATCATGACTAATTTGATACTAGAACTGGAATCAAAGGAGCCTAGTAAAAGGTCCCATATCTAATCCTTTCCCACGTTCAGTCTTACCTTGATCTCTGAAATGTTTTCATTATCTCCTTAGGGCATGAATACTTGGTATTATAAAATTTACATGTCTGTATTTTTGTGGGGGAGGCAAATTAAGGCAAAAATTCACAACAACCACCTTACATAGTGAAGATAGATCATTTCATGTATCTAGCCATGCTGAACTATGGGAAAATCAAACTCACTGCAGCTATGTGAAAATGGTCACAGAAATATATCTTGGCTCAAAACCTAGGCATGCAGCATAGTTTTGCCTTAATAAAGCTGTCTCTAATACTTGGAGCCAGTAACAATAAGTCTTTTACTGTAAGCATGGCCTTTTGGACTATATAACATTCAAATACAAAACAAACAAAACCCTCACATTTCTCTCTGTGCTAATGATAAAACAAAAGGACAGGGTGGTGTCATGTTGGCAGCACTGCTGGATTGCACTGATCTCTGTAATTTTTGGCAAATAATGAATCGATTCAGTCCCTCTAAAGACTTCATGTGAGGTTAGAGATATCCTATTAGTGTAGAGCTAAAAAATACTGCTGTGGTGTTTACAGAAAGCACTTGCTCACATTATTCTATTTGAAGTCAATTAGAAGAATCCTCTGATCTTACTGGCATGGGTTCTCACAGCAAACACTAGACAGTTGTTATCACTAACCCTGAAGAATGCAGCTCTCCTGGGAGAATGCAAAGGCCAGTTTAAAGAGCTATTCACTATCTGTGCTGATGCTCATGGCTTATATGTCTATTTTGCAAAGTCAGATCAAAATGATTGCTTCTAACCATCATGCAGACAAGAAACGGTTGTCAAGTACCTGCCAGTTTTCACAGCACAATTCATGTATCTCCTGGGTACTGTGTTTCCACATAGTGTTATTCGTTTCCAGTATACTTTCTGAAACACTACCAGTGTCCAACACACCACTGCTTTGAAGAAAGCAGCAACTCAAGCACAGAAAGAAAGAGATTGTGGATCAGTATGATATTTTTGCATCCATTTTTAACTTCCTTTGTTTTCGGTTTTTTTTTCTATTGCTCCCACAAACTCAATTCTGAAGTTTTCTGAACACTTTGGTGGTATTGAAAAGCACTTATCTGTAAAGCTTTCACTTATACTAGTCTTCCACACCAAAACCAGGTTGCATGCACATATCTGCATCTCTATGTCTCACCTATATGAACACAGTGAAATATAACACAAAGTCACCATGTCTGCTACATGCTTGACAGGCAGAAAAGGATAATGTTAAGGCCTCCCATACTAGGTTGCAATCACTGAAATATATGTGCAAGGGAAATCTGAAAATATTTTAAAGTAGAGGTGATGTCCTTTGTTTTGCCTCTTCTACATAATTTGTTACATGAGTTTTCTTAGTCATGCTGCTCCTTTTCAAAGCGTTTCTCATCAACTTGCCCACTCAAGGGGATGTCTCTAGCTACAAGGCTTCAACAGGAGATAGCACACCTGCTGTCACCTCTCTTACTTCTGAAAACACCGTGTAACCTTAGATCAGGTTTTAATTAATTTTCTCATATGCAGAGACATTGATCTAAGCACACCATTATCCATCTCAGATACCCTTATTACCTTAAATTGCAAAAGGAAGACTATTGGTAAGAAACTTTTAATATGGTAAGATTAATACTGCTCTAAGTGCTGTGATGCAACAATAAGAAATAAAAGCTTTTAATGGAGAAAATGAAATAAAGAGGTAAATATTCTTTGGGGAGAGAGAAAGAAGTTAACCTTAAGGCTCCAAGGGCATTTAAGAGGCCACTGAGAGATTTTAGTGGTCTTACAAGTTACAGCATCTTCCTTGCATATTTGCTATGTTGTTTTGCTCTTCATATCAGCAGCTCTGTTGAATATGGCCCGCTCTGTTTGCAGTTCTGCCTACTGTTCCCAGACTCAGGAGAGACTTCTCAGAGGACAGATTCATCCTTATGTGTTGGAGTCCCTGCTTTCAAGGCATTGTGAAAATATTATGGGCAAGATCAGAGGAAAAGGAGAGAAAGATTTTCAGGTTTTGTAAGCTAGATATGGGACTCTTAGAACTGCCAAGTTTGCATCACATGCATTTGATTTTGTACCCACATGAAAAGCACAGGTTGATTTCAGTCTTAATTTGATATTTCCCTTTCTAAGCCTAAGATTTACATTAATGCTGTTTTCTTTCTCTAAATTTTAAGAACACATTGTTATGCTTCTGATGCAAAAAAACCCTCTTTCCTAAGTTACTGTGTTCTGAGAGCTCTAATAGTGCACCATCAAGTACAGTTCTTTCTACACACCACCAGACATCTCTGAGGAATAACACTGAGACATCATCCTGGTGTTTGAATGTAAACACAGGAGCAATAAAGTTGGTAATAAAGCCTATTATGTATGATACAGTACAAGTTTGCAGAGACAACACTTTTTCACTGATTTTCACAAGCCAACAAACATGTACAATTCATTCTGTCTCAGCTACACATGCACACACACATGCAGATATCTAGCATACAATTTACTATTTCAGATAAAACATTTGTAAAATAGAATTTTATCTGCCATGAGGTCGAAGTCTCAACTTCAAGTTCCCCCTTGAATGTACTGAGCTGACTTCTTTTGATTCCAGAATATGTCGTGCATCTGCTTTTTAGAATGATCTCTCAGCCCTGGTTTCCAATATCACTGGTGTTTTCTAGGAAGTTAGACCAGCACTATCATTGGTATTATGAAGCCATGGTGGACATTTTGAAACTGATCTAACATTTTCTTATTTAGAAAATATGAATTATAGTTTTAAAAGTCTTGCTGGTAACAAGGAAAACCTTTTCACATGTAGACTGCATGGTCTACTTGCTAAAGTATCATGTTCAGACAGACATCTGTTCACCTGGCTCTGGAGAGTTGAATGAACAATAAGATACTTAAAAATACTTATTTAGTTGGAACATTAATTCACAATGAAAGCAACCTTTTTATCTTAAAGTGGATTATTTTAACTGTTAATAAAAATTTAAAACCGACATTTTTAAGACTAATGATGGGTTTGCTTTCCCATGTATTTATGCTTCTGATTGCTCTTAAACTTACTATATAATTAACTTAAAATAATCATGAATAAAAAGCAAATATTTATTTTATACTTCTATTCATCATCATAAATGAAGTAGAGGTATGGGTACAACATACCAAGCATATCTTCAGAAGCTTATAGAAGCACAATTGGATAAAATGTGTCTTCCTATTCAGAGCATATAACTTTTTTAATAAATAAGAATATGTTAAACTTTACAAGACAATCTTGTGAGTGTGTAAGGCAGTCTGTTCAATGTTCCTGGCTAGACCATATATAACAAACAAATAGTGTATTCCCCAAACTAAAATTAAAAATACTCCACTCATCCACTTTTATCCTCAGCTACCATCTCTTCTTCTATTTTTGCTGCTAAACTAATATATCCTTTGATTTCAAGACTACAAAACATGTTTCATCACCTACTACTCCTTTTGCAGATATTGCATATATTTAGAAACATAAGTAAGGAATTAAAAATAATCCTGATGAATAAAAATATGATTTTTTTTAAACTAAAATCCTAGCTGAATAAAACAAATTTAGTGTACAAATTTAGTGACCACTGATGTCTTCCTGAGTCTGCAAGCAAATTAAAATGAAAGTTCTGGGGAACTTTGGTCACAAAATTAACTTTGGAGCTTAGTTATGGTGATTTAAATGCCTCTACTGCTAATTATTTCACTAATTGTTCTAGCAGAAAGAAAAAGAAGAAAAAAGAGGCAATTAATGTACTTATTCTACAATTTCTAACTATTTGTAATGTTTTCCTTGCTGACAAAAGCCAAAAAGCATCTCTTCTGATGGCTAATTTCAAAGCTTTTAACAAGTCATAATGGCACAGCTAACACAGATTTCTGCGGCTGCTCTAATGCTCCTAGGTCTGCATAGAGCTTATGCATCCAGCTATGAAGCTAGAAAAGGTGAGACAGAACCTTGTGCTGGTTTCGAAAGGCTTTCCCTTTCACTAATTGCACTAGGATTTGCATCAGCCAGGATGTGCATGCCTATTTGGGGACAGCCTATAGTCTGGCATGCTGTAGACTTAACATACCATAAGAGACTATGTTCTCCTTTTCACTGGACATCACATTAATTAACTCAAAGATCCTGCTCTGGTTTGAGCTTTTTGGTTGGCGCTTTGCTTTTCTCTTTTTAGTCAGTTCAGTAAAAACAGAGAACTTTGTCACAGAAGCCAAGGCAACGTTTCTACTGTGGAATGCACATGGTCCCTCATACCCTACCGAGATGCCTGCCCACTCTGTATTTGCTCTGATTTGTATCCAGCAAGACATAAAACCAACCTAACAAGTTGGTTCCTCTGCTGAGACTGTTTGCCTGAACTGCATGGAAAAAACAAATCAGGAAAGACAGAAGTAATTCATAGGAGACAGTAAGAAAAACACTACAAATTGATAAAAGATTTAGATATGTGTTATAAAGAATATAATAGTAGTTAAAGCCAAATGCAGAAGTAACTAATAGAATGGCATCCTTTCTGATTGCTTAAATATTTTTAACCTCCTTTAAATTGGTGTGGATTCCATTGAAGAGCTAAAAAAAAAAATCTTAGTTTAACTCCTCCATTGTTGTATAAATAAATGAAACCCACCACAAAAGTAACCGGAGTTTATTCTTTATTTGAGGTGATCCTTTCAAATTCCCATTGTGTTCCTTAGGACAGTATTTATTGTTCATATACAGGTAAGGTTTGGCATGAGTTTCCTATTAATATTGGGGAAAATGGGTACAAAATAAGTGATTCATTAAACTGTTCTTCTAAAACAGAATATTTATTACATATTATATTGATTGTGATTGTTACACTTATCAGAATATGAAGTACTATTAAACCATCGCAAAACTGGTACTAATTGCTAATTCTGTGTCTATGATCTGTCAAGAGTTGAGCTGCTTCAGGATACAAAAGCAAGCATTTCTTTGCCAGTCCTACCTGCAAAACTCCATATTGGAGGTATTTGTGGGGCAAACTTGCCAGATTAAGCTGTGGCAAAGAAGCTAGGGATGCTGCAGCTGGCAAATTCCCTTTGGTTTAGCAGAACAGAGCATACAGTATGTAGGAAATCAGGTTCAGTTCATCCTCTTGCCAAAGATGACTTAAATCCCCATCCTGTATGAGTGGTATGAGATTGATGTTTTAGCTTAGAGAAGCCACTTCAGTAACATTTGCAAAGTGAGGCATTGCATACACGCAAGGATAATAATGACTTAGTATTACCTTATATAGTTCTTATACCCAGTAGTTTAAAAAGTACTTTTCAAAGGTGTTACTTTCATGTTGCTGGACTAAGGACCACATCTATGCCCAGGACACTTTCCTAGCCAGTATCAGGATCAGAAGTAACATCCCACTTTCCTGTCCTCACCCGCTACAAAGAAAGTAGACACACAGACCTCTGAGAAACCAACGCCTCTGCGCTGTGTGATGTGCACCCCATCATTGCCTTTATTGCCTACGAATGAGGACCTGCCAGCAGGCTGTAGGGAGGCATCCCTCAATGCTTGAAGGACACCTCTCCCTTTCACCACGCGCAAGGCCTCTGTGGTGCTCCATTGATGGTTTCACTGTGCCCTACTCTTCTTGGACTTGTGGTTCCTGAAAGAATAGGCTATGGAAAGAAAAATTTGCAGTAGAGGACAGAGGGGACTGGACAAGTTGCTTTTGTCCTGCTCTTTCCCATGTCATTTACCCTGCTGATTGCCTAGTCTTCTCTTATAAACAGCTGACTACCATTTGAGAGTCTACATATCTGAATGGGTGAAAAGCAGATCCTATTCTATATATGAAGTCCGTTTATAAAGTGTTCAGAAATGACAAATAACTTATTTCATAGGTTATATTGTAGCGAGTTGAAGACATTGGATAACAAGTAATCAAAAAATTTTAATGAGAGTAGTGAAACTGGAAATTCTGTTTTGTGTTAGACTTCTGAGTTTCAACATTTGTTTTCAAAACCTCTATTTTGAATATTTGCAAATATGTTTAATATTTTCTTTTGATTGTGAAAATTTCAAAGTATACTGTTGCTGTTGTGCAATCTGTTTTTTTTTTTAATAGAAAACTATAGTTTCCTTAAAAGGAAAAAGTAAATCTTTCATTTCAAGAAGGTTGAAACAAAAATAATTTTATAGACTGTGCTTGTCCACATTTAGTTCTCAGCTGAGCTACATTAAAAGAGAATCCTTTATTAAACTTAAGTTCATAGTGCTAAAATTTTGCCATTGCTTGAATCCTATTGTAGAAAATACCCGAGATTTGCGAAGCCAGCTGAGGGGTTTAGCTCTACAAATTTAATTAAACTTGATGGAAGTCACGTAGCAAAATAGTTCTAGACAGCTTTGAGCATTTCAAGCAATATGTGTATTTTTAAAAGCCAGAATTTACCCCACTGAGTTTAACTAATGAATGGGAAGGTGACCCTGAATACCAAATAAGACTGATAAGGCAAAGAGACAGATCTCCCAAGGATGAGAGACAGTAGGAAGGTGCTTCAGATCCTATTTTAAGACAGATCTACAATGATCTGATCCTTCAGTTCTTCTTCAGTGATCTGAAGGTGAACTTAAAGAAACCTTTCTAATCTCTCTTGTCAGAAAATGAACAAAACAAAAATTCTTCTCCTCAACCTCCAATAAATACATTAGCAATGACCTTTTAAGATCAAATGGTAAAAGTGAAAAAATATGAGATGCTCTTGAGAAAAATGATGATATAATCAAAAGATCATAGAGCACCATTTCTTTTTCCTTCTGGAAAAATTGACTTAACAATCTTCTCTGGCCTTGTTTGTCTGTTTTCGTCTAGACTTATGCCAAATTATCTGAAGGTCTTTTAAACAGTCAGAGACCTAATATAAGTGTTAGTTCAGAGATGCTGCATATGTGGCTGGATATTCACTGCTACAAACACAGCTCTCGTCAAGCTGCATGGCATCACCCTGGATCCTCTGTCTCCAGCAGCGTATGAAAAACATATAAAATTAGCAAATCTGCTTTACACAGTATAATAGACGATTTCTAGCATGTCTGCACTAACTCCTTTAATTTTGTCATATGTAAATTTTAGAAAGTCATCATGTGCAAAAGAGCCAAGTGTTTTTACTGTCTAAATAATCGTCAAAAGAGATGAAATTTTATTCATTATTAGAAAGGGAGAGCCGCAGCAATACTGGTTGTTCATAAATCCCATCAAGGTTCTAAGCAAAATCATGCTCTGACAAATACATCTCCCAGGTGTGATGGTCTGCATGTTACTCTCTCCTAAGAGTCTCTGCAGGTATATTACTGACCCAATACATTGAAAAACAGGAAAAGATTTTTAAATGCTTCCTATCTACGCAAAAGTCTAATACATCTTAAAGAGCCATGTGAAACAGCAACTGGTAAACAAAAGCTCTCTTCAAAGGCTGGTGTTTGCATAGCAGGTCATTGCATTTTAGTAGAATTCTCACAGCCCTGATGCGCATGCAGTCAGTGAAAGAAGTTCCCATAAGAGATTATTACAGGAAAAAAACCTCATTCATGTATGTAATTGTTTGTTATCAATAGACAGCATGTACTCTAATTTATTTTGACTTGTTGGATTTGATTCACCATTTTTGCATATGTTTGCTTTAAGCTCGATAATCAAATCTGGCTGTGCATGAGCTGAACTTTCTGCCTCCATAAAAATATGCATTGACCATTCAGTGGCACTTCTCCAAAGGGAAGTACACAGCCTATCTCAGTAAAGTGACCCTTCTACCTTACTTTCCCTTTCTCAGAATAACAGACAGAAACTTTCTTTGGAAGGCTCAGTAAGTAATGCATCCTTCTCTAGTCAGACTAGAGAAAACAATAAGGTATTTATTAGTATTTTTGCCTCTTTGCCTAAGGAAACAAAGTGTATGGAATCATTTTCAGTGTGTCTTACTCCTTATCTAGGAGAAAGATGAGGTTAGTGATACAGTTTGATAGGTTAACATCTGAAGGACAATGAATTTCTTCCAACTGTGAAGTTAAATGTGTAGGGGAGATTAAATGTAGCAGAACTTCCCATAAATAGTCATGCTTGTGGGAAAGGCTGAGGTGCAAGACTAGTACTGTACATAGTAAAATCATCATAAATGTCCTAACTGAGGTGTCTGTCCCAACTGTCAAAGCTGGTAGTCAACAAGTCAGAGTTTTGGAGGAAACCAAGCTTCATTGCTGCCAGTCCTTGCAGAATCACTGGGAGCTACTGGTTTGGTAACAGTTGTAGAAGTACAGTCTTATTTGTGGATTGCAAAACTGGTCCCTGGGAGGATGCTCAGCATCCTACTTGCAACAGTGAAACACACTTCTCCTTTTGGCATACCAGTGCAGGAAAAGTGGTTGCAGGGGACAAGGCCTGGTCTCTGCAAATACTGTGACTGATACAAAATATGCCGTCTTGAAGAAGTTTGAGCTATTTATCTTCTGAAGCTTTTTCAGGCAGCATTGAGGAAGAATCCTGCCTGCATTCTTTCTGGGGTTCTGGCTGAAGGGAAACAAGCCTGAGCACAGTCTCTATAAAGGTAGGCTTAGTCATTAGGATGGAGTCAGCTGCAAAACCCTTTAAGCTGGTTCTGTAATCACGTTACAGGATCTGTATAGCAGCGATTAAACCTGCTGCATGGGGGGGCAAAGACTTCCTACCTGGCTCTGTGGGCCAGCTTTATTTTGCTTTACCCTGTCAGGGTGTGAAATGCAGAGAAGAAACAAACCACCAGCTGCAGGCCAGGTGTCACTCAGCAAGCCTTAGATGAGAAAGTGTCACAAGGCACGGTGCATGCAACCCAGGAATTAAGCTCCCTGACAAGCTGCACTGGCTAGTTAACTGGAAACACACAGAGAGACCATCATGCTGGCTGTGCTACCAATTCACGCTCACTTTAGCAAGACACCTTGTCTCAGTTTCCCTTCTGTGAAACAGGAATACTAGTAAAGACTCCCATATACCTCAGAAGACTATCATTAGAACTAATTAACTTCCGATATGAAAGTACACTGAAGATTTAACATTATAAAAAGGACTGGGTATTGTTTTATAAGTTACATACATATACATGGCACTATTACTGAGTATGTGCATCCACTTACTAACAAACCAGTTCTAGTAAACCTGTACTATTATACCCTGGACAATACAACAGGGTTCAGAAGCCCCGTGGAGATAGCAGCTGCATAAATTCCACCAGAAGATGCTTCTGTCTTCCAAAACTTTATCAACTTCATCTGTTGAAGCTGGGAGCAATATATGAAATGTAGAATTTCACTATTTTCTGTTACTACACTTCCACTGAAATAAGAATTTTTAAAAATCCATTCCTGGAATAAAAGTATATGCTACAAATAAATGCTTTTCTGTTATCCTTTATTATTCTTGCTTATCTGTTGAAACAAGCCTTAAGGATTTTGTTGCTGTTGTTTTCTTATTTTTTAACTTGTTTGATTAATTAAAGAAGGTATTAGATTTTTTTTTTTCCTGACAGACGGTCCTCATTATGAAAGTAGGCAGGTGGACTAGCGATAATTAATACCTTGTCTTTAAAACGCGCTTTTCATCAAAATTCTCTGTGATCTCCATTTTACCAATGAAGTAACAAATAATTCTGAAGACTAAATATAGGAGGATACATAAATACTGTACATCTTAAGCGTCCTGCAGAAGCATAAGCAGATGAGGCAAAAAAACAGTAAAGAAACCACACTATGGGTATTGTTCACTATTTCATTGACTAGTAGCTGAAATCTAAGACTTTCAAAAGTGATTTCCTTTGCCATGAGAAACAAAAATGGTGGGGTTTTTTCCTGAAGAATTTTTGAGTGATCATATCTCTCATGTATGTGATTAGTAGTAGGACTAATTTGCATTTGGACAACCATTCTACGAAGCCTTGGGCTTCTCTGTTCTGGCTCAAGCAACAGCTGTCCCATGCATGTTCCTCTGCAGGGGCTCCCTGCCAGCTGCCTACGCCATCACTTACACAATGTGAACACCCATTTTTCAGTTTCGTGCATTACTTCAGACAACGTGGTCTTGTCAGGTGGCAGTGGGTTTTGGCTCATGAGTGTACAGCTGTTTTTACTACTCGGGGGAGCTGAATGCTTACTCCACCCATTTATTTAATGAAACCTGTAATCACCTTCAATTCCAATAGGTCATTAACACCTCTCCCACAGCAATACAAAGCCAAAATTGAGCAGGTTTGTTATGCCTGTTACAGCATGCAGTGGAGATACTTTCTGCAGGTTTTAAAATGTCTTTATTATAATTCATGTTCATAATAACTAGAGTAAGCCATCCTCCTTGCTACAGCAGTAACAAAAATGAGTGCCTTCTCTTGTCTTTTTTCTGTATGATTATCCCTTGAAGCAAAAGTCATTCTGCTAACCTCTGAATTTCATTTCATAAAAAGCACTACTGTGAATGGTTCCCAATTTTTTTCCTCACAAGAGAAAGATTCCAAGGATTGATAAATATATAGGAACTGCATCTGGCTTAGAAAGTCCCCACTTAGTAACTGGTGGAATAAAAGGTGTCATAAGCACCTATTATTGTAATCTTCTGCCAATATCTGCTTTTGCCCTTTTTCAGGACAAAATACTGGGCTGGATGGATCCTGTATGGCCTTTCTACTGTTCTTAAAGGACAGGAAATAACTGTTACTTCAACACCAGAATTCCATTTGCTAAAGGTACCTTGCTACAACATGTAAGACCAGGGAGCTGGAGTTTCCAGAGAAGAGAGTTGATATGTTTATTTTTGCTGTGGTTTGGTTTTTTTTTTCCCTTTCTGGGAATGAAGATGAGGCTGTTACTATGATATCTGTTTATACCTGAGACAAAAGAGGAAGAACATGATAGATACAAGAGAACAGGATGTGCAGGAGGAGAAGATATGTATTCCATAAAGTGATCTGTTCACTGGCAATGACTGCTTCTATACGCTATAAAAGCCCCGATGGTGAAAAGTAACATCTAGCTTTAGTATATTTTCATTAACTTCAGAATGTTTAAGCGTTCGTCTGTGAACTGTCACTGTAACATGGAGGACTGCACAGATAGAGTCTATAAGCAAGCGTGAGTATTAGCAAGTGCTTTGAATTTGGAAATGGGCAGAGAAAACACTACTTCATGCTCAAAGCCCATCCCCCTGCCAAGGACCCTTCTCTTTTCTGCATATATCTCTTCCCCTCTGTATTTTACCAATATAATTATACAATATCTGTATACATCTATTCTCTGAAAGTTAATAAGATCTATAAATAAGGGATAAGAATAGGCTCTCCTTCGGTGGATTTTTATCCTGATTCTATATCTATACATTTGCACCATCTGGAATTAGAGCTAAATGAGAGAATTGGACCCCACTAAAAAAAATGAGCTGATTTTCAGCAGCTGAAATCTCTCTTTCTTTAAGAACAAAAAATAGACAAGTAAACATTAATCTGATGTAGATGGTTTAAAAAGATGGTTACCAGAAGACACTAATGTGTGAAATGTTTAACATCTTATTGGCATGTGGGGTGCAGAACAGGAATGCAGGTGTTCAGTCCAATTACAGTTTGGCAATTGCCAATATGAAAAAATCTAGCATTATTTTTGTTCCTTATTTCAGATACCCTAGTGAAAACGCCAAGGACAGAAAGTACATGAAGATGGAGCTCTGTCACACCTCAGCTGGTCTGCTGGGAATGTACAGAACCATTTGACTTCTCCCGCTAAGTCTGTAACTCACCTAGGAACTCAATTTCCATTGCTCTCATCCTAATTCCTTTCCCAAGCACTACATTTATTTTAAAATATGGACAAAGAATTCTGCCTGAAAGTATAAAGAGAAAAGTAGGTCAAGACCTTGATGCTCTCCCTTTAGCACTATTGTGTAGTTGTAATTGGAGTGTTCTTTTTAAAAGTGTGCACTGTATTTATTTTTTTTTTGCCACAGGTCAGCTTGGAAATGAAATGTAGTAACTCATTACATTTTTCTGCAGATTTGCAATTGTACATATTTTATTGTGATTTGAGTTCTTTAGAGCCCATAATGTATGGTGTATGGGGCATTCATGGGAATCTGATGTGGAGGTAAATTGCTCAGAGTTCACATAAGTTCTGTTATATACATTGGAAAGACCTATATAGACTTCAAGGCGACCGTATAGCTAATTTTCACCTATGAAACATAAAATTGCCTCCCCAGTGGTAGTGGGTACACTTTTGTATGGTCCTCATATACAAAAGAAAGCAGCTTAATTGATAAAAATTATGGATTTAGAAGAACTGTAAGTTTACAGGGGCTGGGAACTCTTTCACGACATTTGCATCTGCAGATTCTAGCACAATGGTTTATCATTTTGGCCAAGATTTGTATACTTATAATCAGTAAATGCAATTAAAAAACATCATTAGTAGAGTATCCATAACACCTGTAACATTCTTTGCTTCCTTCTAGTAGACCTAAGGCTCTTTAATGGAATGTTTTTAATTGGAAAAAAAAAAATTATTTACCAATTTAATTTCTTAATTCCAGAATTAGATAAAAAGACAACATTGTGTTTGTATATTAATCATGAGATGTTGGATACAATTTGTTATTTTACAATTCCAACTCTTCCCTCAGGCATCCAGACAGCACTTTAGAAAGAAAATCTGAGCCTTGAGTTTCGTACTTCAGCTGCCGCAAAAATAAGTGTAGGTTATGTGACACAAAAAGAAGATGTACTTTTTAAATGATGTAGATGCTGGTTACACTGTTTAAAATGTCTTATTGGCAAGACTATACCAGTTTAACCATACAGAGTGGCAATGGCCCAAAAGTACTAATGAGCAAAGGCAGAAAATTTACTTAAGTTGGGTGTAGGTGGCTTTGGTTTACATGATCCTGCCAAGCTATTTTTATCATTGTAGTCTAGGCCTTGGTCAAAAGTTAGGAACAAAATCTAAGCACATGTAAACTTCAAAGAACTTTTACGTTTGTGCTAAACCCAAACTGTGTTGACATTTCCATGTCTGAGTTCAGAAGCTACCAATTTTATGGCATTTTAAAAGCTTTGCATAAGTTTGTGTCTGTAACTAGCACAAGAAACAAAAGAATAAACAAAACGGAAGTCCAGAGTAAAGCACAAGGCTTTTTGGGAGCTCTAAGGGCAATCTTAAGATATTTTTCCTGTTCTGTTTCCAACAGCAAGGAAAGTATAACCATACAGCTGGTTAACCATTTGATTAACCATTGTTAATAAATAACAAAGGTCTGGTTCCCAATTTCAGTGGAAGAATGCTGATTTATAAGCAGTGAAGACCTATATCTTATTTTAAAACTTCACGTAGAGTACATTGGTGGATAATAGGGTTTGGTTCATAATAATGTGATATTGAGGGTCATCTATCTATTCACAAATGACTAATTCTGTTTGATTCTGGTGACTCTTACATTATCTCTGTATCAACTGGTATCAGGCTATAAATTGCATTTGAATATTGGGATTCCCTGTTTGCTGTGATATCACTTTAACTCCATCTTGGACTGAAAACATACAAGTCTGGTTACAGGGCTAATGAGAAAATGTAAATTTTCATGGTCCTCTATGACACAGAAGCCCCTGAACAAAGAGTGGGCAACTGGTCAGGAACAGTCCTTTGTTTCAAGGCTGGACTGTGGGAGGGAGGTAGCTAGGCAATAGGACATTGACTCTGATACCTCAGTAGTATCAGGATTATGTCCTGACAGAACCGTATGCTGTTTTTTAACAGAGAAGGCTATTTTGTGAGAGAGAAAACAAATGCAGTGCAAGAAACAGTGCTTCTTTCTTCTTTAGAAGCACTTTGTAAATGCCCTGCTAAAATCCTGGTTAACATGAATGTAACTAAAATCTGACATTGGCCCAAAATCTACACTTGCTTTGTTAACACATGAACATGCGTTTCCTACATATACATGTAATTTAGTGAACGAGTAAAGTGCAACTGTGAAGTTATTTCTGGATATATAATAGCAAATGTGGTTGACAAAAGCATGATGTAGTTGCAAAACTTTACTTCATGAGTTAGAGGGTCTCATGCGATGCTAATGAATATACAGTATGCATAAATTGTAGGTTCAGGTCTAGATTCTTCTAATGAATTCAGCAACCCATTCAGACTAGTTTTTATCTCCTAACACATCCTTATTACATGAAAAGGTGCTGCTGGAGACACTAAGGCTATTCTAGTTGTTGGTGGTTTTATACTATGTGATAATCAAACCACCAGCATGCTTCTCAGTAGAACTTTTGTCATGTGTTCATTGACTATATATATATTGTTGCCCAGTATGAAGGTATCAAAGTTTTCCACTTTTTAAATACCTTTTTTAAACTGATCAGACATTTACAGAAGAAAAAGACAACTCACTTTGAATTAAGATAATAGAATATGGCTCTCATTATAGGAATAACCTCTTTAATCCTTCTGGCCATCTCCCCAAGGGTACAGTGTTGATGATACAGGAGGGAATGCATAGAGATTGCACTCATGTGGGAGAAACACAACACACAATGTTGAAAGACCATCCCTAAATAGTGCTTCAGTGTCCTTATAGAAAAAGCACAGCTCATTCAGAATGCAAATCTAACAGGCATAAACCTCAGTACAGCCACTTGTCTGAGAATGGAGCAGGAGTGTTCATTTTTTTTTTCTCTTCTCTGAGGAGTAATTTGTAACAACAATATTCATTCTGTCTAAGCAGTCTCTGGCACCAGAGTATGCATATCAGCAATGGTAATACAGTCATTTGCTATTGGCATTTCAGGCCAATAAAGTTTATTTCACTTGGAGTGCTGACATGGCTGTCTGCAAACAAGGCTCTGAAAACTAAGACAGCTGGAACATCATTAAAGAATATTGACTTTCTCTCTTCTTTTTATCTTTTTCCTTTTGGTGGAACTTCAGCACATTTAAGAATGCTAGTCACCTCCCAAAACATGAAAGCAAAACCGACAATATCTAATTTTATATTTTCCTGCATGTATATCCCAAACAACATAAAGCAGTGAAGAAGATTAAACCATGCAACAGATTTGGGAAAGAAAAAATAATGGTTTATACATTGCCCAGATGGTTGTATCAGAGATTTCATAAAGGCTTTTTGTGAGTTTAAAGCTGGCTGTGTAGGGAGGGGCTGATTATTAATAATTTAGTACCTCTGGCAGGATCAATAGGACTAATTTGTTATGTCTGCAGAGGTAATTCCTATTCCTTTGTGAACTGAAAACTTGAAAAAATGAAATAACAATTTAAAGGCAAAGCATTTATAGGGATTAAGGGGAATTGATTGATTCTGTCTTAAGGTTAATAAGAAATTATAATCTGAGAATAAATTTAAGGACTTCTTTTTCAGTGGTAGCATGTGCAGCTTGAAGAACTAGCTACTTCACCTTTTTTACCACTAGAAGTGATTTCTGAAAATCGGACTTCACAACTGATGCGCATTTGAGTTATTTAAAATAAACACTCCTGCAGTAGCACCCCTCTGGTTTGGTTCTGTGATAGAGATTCTGTAGAAGGAGTCCTAAGCAGTCCCTACTGTGAAGGTACATAGCTTAATACAGACTCAAGGAATATGGGAAGTTGAGTTCCAGCCAAAGCTAAGGGAACTTGCAAGAAACTGGTCTTGCTCTCCTTTTCTTTCCTGAGCTGTTCAAGCCATTGAGCAAAGTTCATCCCAGACAAATAGTGTATGTCCTTCATAGAGGTTTCTGTGCTGGCTCAGACTCAAGAGGAAGAGCCTTGAAGAGTAAATGCCACAGATAAAGGCTTGCAAGGGCAGAATGCAGCCACACCTTCTTGTTTAATAAAAGGTGAAGGACCAAGTAAAAATCTATGCTGTGGAAATACCAGGTGCTGCTACCAGTGGTATTCCTACCCATCTGCTCCATCTGCTCCACCTACGGCCTAAAGCACTCTCATATGCTCAGCTCAGAGTCTTTGGTGTGAACCTTCCCCAAATGACAGACCCTTCGATCAGCAGTCCTGTCTCTGGTGGAAGTCATCACAGTTACAGGGCAGGACTGGTTTCCTATTTTTTCTCATTGATCTGCATTTTCGTAATCTTTGCATCAGCATTTCATGCCTTCGGGTCATTCCTTGTGAGACAGAGTGCCTGCCTCTCTGCTGTTGTTGCGGATGCGTTGCCTGCCATGTAATGATGGGAAAGCACCTCTCTGCAGCATGGACTAAAAGAAAAGGCAGAAATAGGATGTTTTATGCAGAAGGAGAACAAAAAAAAAAAAGACACATGGAAAAACTGGATCACACTCAAGAGGAAATTTCCAAGAGAAATTAATGGTGAAATTGATCTCTTGTGATGTTTACAGCTATTAAATAAAGAACAGAATACTATATATGGCTAAAGCAAATACAAAAAAGCATTATTATCCAAATGCCAGTTTTTAGACTGTGCTAGAATGAGTTCCGTTTTATACAAAGGGGAATCAAAGCTGAAGAATTATTGCAAAACATTTAAATTATACAATTTAAATAAATATACTATACAATGCAGGGAAATTACAACTTGCAGAACACAGCCTGAAGAAAGGTCAGCATGGACTTGCAGAATTTGGTACAAAGAAATGTCTTACTCTGCTGTAATTAAAATACACATGTAAGGTTTTAATCCTCAGTCACTGGCAAAAGGCCGTGAAGCACAAATTACTTCAATGCACTATTAACACCTGAACCCTGGAAGGAAAGTTACAGTAAGAGCAGTTCCTATTAACATGTTCAACCTGTGTCTTGAATTTTTTTTGCAAGAAGTTGATTGCTGGGGTTTTTTGGTTGGTTGTTTTATTTTGTTTTAATAATAGCTGGATTTGTAGGGAGGAGTGGGTGTTCAGTCTCTTTTCTAAATTTTTATGCACTTTATTTGCTTGCAAGTACATCACTAGCACAAACTTATATATACATGTCCTTAAAAGCAGTAAAGCCAGTCGTAGCTCAACATCTGGTTGGTTTGGCTTGAAAGTGTGCAGAATAACACTCTGAAGATTAGGACAGTTATGTCCATTCTCGTGCAAAAGTGATAAGTAAATAAATAATTACAAGAACTGGAATAACCACTGCAAAATAGAGCTATTTTCATTGTATATGACACAATTTAATTTCTCTTTGCAGTCATATTTGGTTTCATAGATTTCCTAAATGAAAGAAATTTAATGAAAATAATTATTTATAACGGTGCAAAAAATTACACAAGGGTAACTATGATCCTTGGATTATTAACAAGAATAAGTAATCTTCATGCACATATAGCACCTCATTTTCTCCTTTGCATACAGGCATAACATATACAAGCATTCTGACTTTCACATATACTTTGAAATTATATAAAATGATATAAACAATAACACTGTCCAAGACAACAGAGAATCTAGGCCCTATATATACAGCGGAGAGCGATCATTTTGAATTTAGGATAAGGGTAAATATGAAGTCTTTCTCTGACAGAACTAATGAAACTCATATTGCTGGAGAATCCCGCCCAATGTAGTCTGTCAACAAATAAATGGCAACTATCAGGAATTATCTTTCTTTCAACATTACTTTATGACTTTTATTTTATAGTCCCAGCATGTTCTTGTGCCACTTGCTGGTGACTTCATGGGGTTTTGGGCTCATATTGAATTATTTTTGTTAAAAATATTAAATTATTAAATAAAGAGACTGCCAGGAAAACTGGCAGCCTTTCAGTAAGGGTTAAAATTCAGACCTAGTTTAACACAAACCTCTTATGCTCCAGGATTCCTGTTACGTTTGAGAGAGTTAATGCAATTCTGAAGTTGCAACACACTTCCACAGTGTTTCTACTTTTTCTTCTGTACTCCATGGCAAAACATTAATATATAATATCTTTAACCTTCAAAAACTTTGCCTAGCATTTTTCTTAGGTCTTGAAGCACTGAGCAACAAATTAGGGCTATGACTGTCAGGCCAACTAAAAACACAAATTCTGTGCTGGATTCCCCTCCTCAACAGTACTCTATTAGCAATTTTTTCCTAACTAAAGGGCCTCAGCTGACCTAGTACTTCAGGAAACACACCACAGAGATTTTTAAATTTTTAGAAAACTTAATTACAGTAAATAAATTTACCAGCAGGAACAAACTGATTATGAACAGAAGCCACCACCATTCTAAGTCCTTGTGTCCCAAATAGAGAAAACTAAAAGGCTGAAATAAGCCTTCTGGTGAAATATTTCTGGCTGTATCACAGATAAAAAACAACTTTCAGAATGGTTACAAGGTTGTAACAAAATCCTGTTCAAGATTTCCCAGTGGTTGTTGTTTGTCAAAATAGCAAAGAATACCCAACTGCAAGTTGTCCCAAGTCCCTAGTCAATCCAGAAAATGTTGACTTTTATATTACTCTGGTTTTTGTATGTTTGGTTTGGTTGTTTGTTGCATTAAATATAATGACAAAGCATCTGGATTGCAGTTCTTCTAGAAACTTAGTTTTAACTGATCTAGACTACAGATATTATTAGGAAAATCAAGGTGAGATGGTGTTATTTTTATACAGTATACTGAAAATGCTCATAACCAAATTACAAAAATGCTGAAAAACTTGTATGTTCCTCAACACTCACAAAGTGACCTGTTGTAATTATTTTCTCCCTGGTTCAGGTATCTTTATAAGGTTCCTTGCAAGGAAAATTACTGGATAAAGAGGAGATATGACAGCTTGAGAATGAGCCATGAAATGCACATTTTATAAGTGCAAGTTCAGTATGACTTCATAATATTGTAGTTCTCTTCTGGCATTTCATTCATACCTTTTAAATACCAAGCAGTATCTCCCAAGTCTGTATATAACTTCCCTCTTCCCTCTTACTTACAGCCCATGACGTGACAAAAATGGGTGCAGGTGGTTGGGGTAGGTCTGAAAGAAACAGGAGAGGCAGCGCTGTACTACTGGAAATAGAGCAACAAGGGCCGTGCAGAGTTGATGGTACCTCTTACTTATGAACTATTTCTGGAGGTCCCTCTCTGCTCGGTTGTATGTAGATATGCCTCTTGTGTCTCAGTCACATGGAGATTTTCCTGTGCAGCCCACAAGGCAAGTAAAGCTGCATGCTCATCCTCAAAAAAATCTCCTTGTAACCCCAAATTCATTTTAAGTTATTGTTCTCATTTTTTTGCTGGGATAGACTTAATTTTCTTCATAGTAACCAGTATGGGGCTGTGTTTTGGATTTGTGCTAAAAACAGTGGTAATAATGTGGAGAAGTTTTAGCTGTTGCTAAGTAGTGCTTACACTGGTCAAGGACTTTTTCAGCTCCCCGTGCTCTGCCCAGTGCACAAGCAGCTGGGAGGGGGCACAGCCAGGACAGCTGACCCCGACCGACCAAAGGGATATTCCATATCATATGGCATCATGCTCGGCATATAAAGCTGGGGGAAGAAGAAGGAAGGGGGCGACGTTCGGAGTGATGGCATTTGTCTTCCCAAGTAACCGTTATGCGTGATGGAGTTCTGCTTTCCTGGAGATGTCTGGCCTCCTGATGGGAAGTAGTGAATGAATTCCTTGGTCTGCTTTGCTTGCATGTGCAGCTTTTGCTTTACCTATTAAACTGTCTTTATCTCAACCCATAAGTTTCCTCACTTTTACTCTTCTGATTCTCTCCCCCGTCCCACTAGGGTGGAGTGAGTGAGTGGCTGTGTGGGGCTTGGTTGCTGACTGGGGCTAAACTCGCTGAGCCCCACATTGGGCATCAAAAAGGACTGTTGTTATCTCAAACCCACCAAGCCCCTCACAGGGCTTCATTTCACCGCTTAGGAAAGGACAACAGTAGACTGTTAGCCAATTTTTCTTTGTACTATGCTGTGTGAGTAATTATGTTCAGGCACAACGTATTTATCCTGGTAGAGAAAAGAAATTACTAATTACCAAAAAGATTTAATTGCACTTCTTTTAAATCAATATAAAATATTTAAATTATTTCTATTATCTCTACCTCACAGAATTCTTTAACTTTCAGTCTATTTTGTTAGCTTTTTCAATTAGTTTAGCAGAGCTAATCAATAGATCAGTTTCCATATATAGAATCAGCAAAGCAAGGCCTTCTAAATTACACTACTGACTGAAGAACAGCCCTTTTCAGCTCATTAGACTCATTATAGAAAATTGTACTTGATTCACGGGCTTTATAAAATTTTTCTCAGATGACAGAATTTTACTCTCTATGAAATTTAGCTTAATAGTAGTTTATTCAGAGATAAGTAAGGAAACAAGCTCCAGCTTTCCGTCAGAGACTGATGAGCTAATTTGTTTCACTTAGCTCTGAGTGTGCTGAGAACATCTTCACCCTTTCTAAGGACCTGGATTGTGCCATTTAAGCCTAGTTCCGTACTGAATGAAACTGCAGCACTGAGCCCTGAGGGAGCACAGCAAACACACTGCATGCAACTGTAAAGTGGGGATATGGAGCAGTTCCTCTAATTGTTGACCCTTCTTCCTGGTTTTAGATTCATTGTCTCCTGATAAGGAAGGAAGCTAATTACTTCGTGCAGGAAGACTGGGCAGTCTTTGTCCATTCATTCTTTGTCCTGTACATCTGCGTAAGGAGCAGGAAGATGCTAGTCCTACACACTGCAGTTAGTTTTGCTTTTTCCCCATTGCAGTTTAATTGCCTTAGTAACTTGCAAATCATTCCATGTCCTACAGCTATCCCACACAGTATGGTATGTACACATCCACAAGGCAAGAACATTTTTCACCATAAAATGATTGTTCCTGATAGAAATCTCTATTTGTAAAAATACCAAGCTCAGGGAGGATACATAATTTCCCAAAGAAGGAAGCCTTTTTCTGTAATAGAAACTCAGAAAATGGCTCTAATTCTCCTGAAGGCAGGTCATTTCGTCTAACTAACTGTTACTGCAGAGCTGTAGAAAAGCAAGTATTTCTGGGTAACTTGACCAGAGGGAAAACAATTAGGCTACATTACTGAACTGTAGTAATATGTTTTCTTGGCAGCAGACATGCCTCTGTGGTTGCCGTCGCATATAATGTACCCTCTTTAAAGACTAGAGCTGGAAAAACAAACAATTCAGAAGTGTACAGTACCAAGTCCCACACACTGAATACATGTTAGAAAACTGTATTTCAGTTGTGGATTCATAAGCTTCATTTACCTCATTTCACACGTACTCAGACCTGCTGGTTCAGATACTCTATTTTAGATTAAGAAAGAATCTGGTTCATTTTTCAAAGCTCAGCTAAATCATTACTGAATTCCCCTAATTTGTTGGAAAAATATGAAAAGAGAAGCAGTAAGGAAGCATGATGAAAAAAAACAGTGAAATAAACTGGTATTGTGGATATACAAGACACACACTCATGTACCTTATAAATACCTCTTCTATGCCTAAATGCACATGCAATACTGTTAGAATTGTATCAAGACACCCATTGCTCAGAGTTTAGAAAAAGCACCTTTAAGATTACCTATGCAACTTTAATTCAGCCTTCTTGTATATTTACATTAGGACATTAACTTTAATTATGTACTCTTGTTTTTAAGGGCCCTTTATTGCTTAAAGCAAATGATACAAGATGGTTAATCATCTGAGAAACTGTTTAAAATTGTGTTTTATGCTGATCAAGTGTAGTTATCAGAGAAAAAGCCCAACTTCCCAGACTTTATCTACTTCCAAGGATCCCTACCCTAGACGTAGGCCGAGTATTAATATTAAGGTTAGTAATTCTTATGGTGTTCAATACTAGAGATTAATGCTTTGTCACTTCACAAACATTCCTGAATTTGTTTCTGCAACACCCCTATTAACCAAGGGCATTGGAAACGCAGTTTGCAAATGGAAGAGCAGGATAGAGAAGGGTTAGATATTTAAAGGTCAGAGTATCTGTGGTACTTTAAGGTGTCTGCTTGGGACATTTGTCGTCTGGACAGGGTGCTGGGCCATCTTGTTTAGACTGTGTTCTTCCCAGAAAGGCTGGGCTAGATGATCCCTGAGGTCCCTTCCAACCTGGGATTCTGTGATATAGTTTTCCTGAGAGGCTGATGTTTTTACAGCTCTTCATGTTTTTCTAGTTCAAGTTCCAGTAAGTTCAGCTGCAGTTCTGAGAGTAGAGAATTTCCCATAGGTCTTTATTTCTGATGCTGGACATGTAGGACATGAGGACATGCTATTTGTAGTGACCTCAGAACCAAGTCTGGTTTGCATGACTTGCTTAGCACCACACAAATGGGAAGAGGGACGGAAGGGATGAAATTCCTTAGAACCATATTCAAAGATCTCAGCAAGGAAATCCTCCCTTTTCTTTTTGATGTTCCATTTTAGTTGCAAACAACCTCTTAATAATAAGACCTGAATCACCCTTTGAATATGTCTTTTATGCACTGAATGCACCAGGATTCTTGTGGAAATTATTTCATTACTAAAGACTGTATTATAATGCATATGTGTAAAGAGGTTGAATTAATACTAAACTAATATTTTTCTGGAAGTTTGTAATTTTTGAGTACTTTAAATTTTGGGTTCATTTTCTTTCTTATATAGAAGTATGTGTTTGTGTACTTTTCATGTGTGTATGTGTGATTTCCTTTCAGCTGCAACCAGAAAGTAGAGACACTCCATCTCAGGGCACCACAACACATCCTCATGTGTCCTGAGCAGGGATTAGGGTCCTGAGCTAAAGGAGTAACAGATAGGAATTGCAGGTTTTTATGCTCGGTGCACAAGAAATAAATGTAAGAGTCTCCCACATAAAGTATTTCTACTGGCAGGTAGAAGAAGAAATTTGCTGATTAAAGAAATTCAGAATTAAGAAAGTCAAGCGTCCGTCCTCGATTCTAGTGGGAGCTTCTGCTCACCCCAACCTTGAGTCATTTTGCATTGCCCTGTCTAATCATCCTATTGCCATTTCACCATCCTGGGCTCTCATTCCCTCCTATTTTCCTCTTTACTTGGTCTTAGTCCCATCATGACTGGTTTGCTATGTCTCTCAGCCTTTTGAGATTACTAAAACAGGAAAAAAGCTCTTCTGTTCTACTCTTCCTACCATCTCCTTTTCACAGACTGGTTTTGCAGACAGTTTCCACAATGCTTGGTCTGTTCCATTCTACCTAAGATTTCCATATGGTACTACTTCCAGTCTGCTGTATTATGTTCCAGCTTTACTCTGCCTTGGAAAGTTATCTAATCTCAGTGGTCATTCTTATCCAGCAAACCAGATGTCATTTCCTCCACTGCTTCCTTGATTCACATTATTTTTTGTTGTCAGACCAGTCTATACTTTGTCTCTTCACGAGCTCATGGATCCAGTCACCCACACAGTAGGCTCCAGTCTCATTCTCCACAGCAAACCCTGTGCAGCTCAGTTTCCCTCAGGCACCCAGTCTCATCCTTGATTAGCCCAATTTTCCATTTTCTGACTGTTGATCCTATTTCTCTTCCTCCCCAATCCTATTGCCACCTGTATTTCTTTTTTTAATACAAACTTATTCCTCCTTCACTCTCCTGCCTTGCTTTTCTTCTTATACTGTTTGGGGAAAAGCCTGAGAGAGGGCCAGGGGCAGATTATTCAGACTACAGGATGGGCAGGTTCACTGCCTGTGGTTTTGATTGTAGGCTCGGTATTCCTGCTAGGACATTCATATAGGTATGATCATATACAGGTTTTCTACAGAATTAGTCAAAGCAGGCCCCACAGAAGACAGATGCAGCAGGCAGATGTACCATCCACACAAGAATGTGCTTGCAAGGTGAAGAATCTGGTACAAGGTGAACAGTCTTGCTAAATAGTAAAGGTAAAAGGGAACAAAAGAAGATATATTTTTTCAAAGTATGGGCTCTTCCTGTGCTGCATGATGGATAAGGTATGCAAAAATCCAGATCAGGGTGCAAGTACAATGTAATATATAAGTATCTTGACCTCTATAAAAAAACATGAGGGTAAATAAAACTTGCAAGGTTTTATTGGCCTCAGAAATCATTTATGGCATTGTGCCATACACTAGCTAGCATATGTCTGTTAGAGTGTGAGCATATTAGAGCTCTACCCTGGACTTAGTCCATGGTTGTTCTCTGAAAGAAAATAGTGCTGGGGTCCCTGGACAGCAGATTTGCCGGCCCCAAGGTCTCTAAGTTTACAACACTGGCAAAAAGACTGAACTACCAAATGTTAAACAAACAGGTCCAAGCTCAGATCAAAGAAACTATTGTGTTTAATGGCTTTTTCTGAGGGTGGCAGAGGCACATCCTTGATATGAAAGCTTCTTCCTTTTCCTTCAGATAACTCTTACTTTCTTTCAAAGGAGAGAATTCTCTTGTTTAATATGAACAAAGCAATGTATTTTTCTCAAGCTTCATTCTCAGAAATATCCAAATCATTCTGACTAAAATTAAAATATATATAAAAATAATGTAATTCTGCCTAAGAAAAGCAACCAGTTTTTGAAATGTCAGCTCAGTTATTTAAAATACAAAATTATAGGTGGCAGAATGCAGCACCTTATAATGGGGACCTTAATAAAGACACTGTTACCACTTCCATCTCTAACACTGAAACTAATTTAGAGTGCTCTTTTCCTAGAAGGTGTTTTACTTATTTTAAAATTGTTTCTACCTTTGTTTGGTTTTCTAGTCTCTGGCACCACTGAAGAAAAAAACAAAACAAAACAAAAAAATCCAAACAGAAAACAACTCACTACTTAAATTCAGATACAAGGGAGAAAAAGTGTTGCAAACTGGATCACAATTACTGAAAGCTAATCTGAAGAAACATTCAACAGCTGCCTGTCTGCATGGCTACAGAGGGATCCCCCTTTACAGAACAGATTAGTCTTGTGACTCTTTTCTAGTGAATCTATCCACCCAAAAATTTCAACAGTAGCAAGAATCTCCACTTTTTGTGGACCTTCCCACATTCCTTTTGGAAGCTTAAGAAAGACCCAAGACTTTCCCCAAAAACTCCAAGCAATTTCACACATATTTTTATGATGGATTTCCAGTCAAAACCTTTCAATTTTGAGCTTAAAATATGTACGCATTTCCAGATCCCAGCCCAAATAGGAAATATTTGGCAATCGAAGGGGTAGCCAATGTTTCAATTTCTTTGTTTTCTCTTCTAAAATACTTAAAGATAATTCTAAATGCTTCTGGAATCTCAGTAATCTGCTTTCTAAGATCTTGTCTACAGTGGAGTTTACTGAATGGCATAGCTCTATCTCTTTCATAGACTCACATACAAGCTTTCCTATTGTGCCTCACCCCAGCACAGCTTGCATTTCAGCAAAACCACAACTGTAAATCTCCTGTAAAACTTTTCAAAACATTGCCCTGCCAGGATGCTGTTTTCATTATCATGCTCCTCTTCAAACCTTGACATGGCCTGGGTTATGGGACCTGGTCAAACTCTAACAGCTGGATGTAAAACAGTGCAGCAGAGAGTGGAAAATCAAACAGTAGGAAAGATCTGAGGAACGCTGGGAAGCTACAGGTGGCAGAGCTCTCACAAGCCAATAACCTTGGAAGGATCCTTACACTCTGTCTAAAACCTCTTTTATCAGTTTTGCTCAGGGATTAAATACTTTGCTTTGGAAAAATAAAATCAAAATGAGATGGAAAATAAACTGATGTCATTTGGAAGATTAGGACACATTTAAATGCTAGACATTTTGTCTGCCTCATGTAAATACCTGCTTTCCCTCTCAAAATATATGTGTGTATACACAAGAACATATATACATATATGCATATGCATGTACTATTTTGTTTATGTAAACCCTGATTTGCACACTGATAGCATAGTCAATTATTTCTAGTGAAAAGTGTTTTAATTCTTTCTCTCAGTTGTAACTATTTGCATGTGATCTCCAACCTCACAATATCTAATCTAGTTATCCTGAAAACACTCCTTAAAGGGTGGGACTGCTCCTGTGGCTGGAGAACTAAAGCACAGAGAGCCACAGTCTATGATTTACAAGAGTAATGTCTCAGGTGGAATAGGAACTGAAATAGGCTTCAAACGCTTCCTGTCTTTTGGTATTAAAATAAAGGCACAAATAAATGTATCCTTTAACTTAAATATGAGTAGATTTAATATCAAAATGAATATTCTATACATTTAATATCCTATGTTTCAAAGTTATTCTTAAGGCTTCACTTTTTAAAAACTTATAATAAATAAGTAGACATGTTTGCAAAAGCCTCTAAAAAGTATATGAATCTTTCAAAGAATTATAGAATGGTATGGGTCGGAAGGGACCTCTGGAGATCATCTCGTCCAACCCCACTGCTTGAGCAGGTACACCTAGAGCAGGGGACACAGGAACGCATCCAGGCAGGTTTTGAATGTCTCCAGCCTCCCTGGGCAGCCTGTTCCACTGCTCTGGCACCCTCATAGGAAGGAAGTTTTTTCTCATGTTTAGCTGGAACTTCCTGTGTTCCAACTTGTGCCCATTGCCCCTTGGCCTGTCGTTGGGCACCGCTGAAGAGTCTGGTCCCATCATCCTGACCCTTCAAATATTTATAGGTATTTATAAAAACCCCCCTCAGTCTTCTCTTCTCCAGGCTAAACAAACCCAAGTCTCTCAGCCTTTCCTCAGAAGGGAGATGCTCCAGTCCTCTGATCATCTTGGTAGCTTTTCGCTGGACTTGCTCAAGCAGTTCCACATCGTTCTTAAACTGGGGGGCCCAAAACTGGACACAGTACTCTGAATGTGGTCTCACCAGGGCAGAGTAGAGGGGGAGGATAACCTCTCTCAATCTGCTGGCCACACTCCGTTTAATGCATCCCAGGATAACCTTGGCCTTCTTGGCCACAAGGGCACATTGCTGGCTCATGGTCAGCTTGTTGTCCACCAGCACTCCCAGGTCCTTCTCAACAGAGCCACTTTCCAGTAGTTCAGCCCCCAGCCTGTACTGGTGCATGGGGTTGTTCCACTCCGGGTGCAGGACCTTGCACTTGCTCTTGTTGAATTTCATGAGGTTCCCCTCGGCCCAGCTCTCCAGCCTGTCCAGGTTTCGCTGGATGGCAGCACAGCCTTCTGGTGCATCAGCCACTCCTCCCAGCTTTGTGTCATCAGCAAACTTGCTGAGGTTACACTCTGTCCCTTCAACCAGGTCACTGATTAATATGTTGAACAGGACTGGACCCAGCACAGACCCCTGGGGAACACTGCTAGTTATGGGCCTCCAATCTCTGCTCCATTTATCACAACCCTCTGAGCTGTCTTGTTGAGCCAGTTCTCTATCCACCTCATTGTCCTCTCATCTAACCCACACTTCCTTAGCTCATTCTTTTTGTTCTTTTGAAGACAGAACTTGGATAGATTTTTTTCCCCAGTTTTATCCCCAGATTCTCAAGCTCCTTTCAAATTCTGCTCCACACAACTTACATGTAAGTTCATTATTTTAAAACCTGGTCTTGCTGCCTCTGTGCAACTCTACCCCAGTTACAGTCTTCAAACTGTATTTCACTGACACTGAGGATATCAGATAAAAAAATTAAACCTGGGTATTGCTGAAAACGCAACAGTCATAGCAAAAGCTGGAATAAAAAGGAAATTAGGATGATAGGGAGTTTAAAAATAAGTTCCCAGATATATGCCTGATTTATACATTCTTTCCTGTAATGATTGAAGGTTTCAGACACCTTACATCAGAGGTTATAGATGTTGCCCATTGTTACCTTTTTAAAAGCTCCAGAGGTTTATAGCTCAGCTTAGTTCTGGAGAGATGTGTGTGTTTTGTATTACCAGAAGGCACCTATGGGCATCCTTCTATTCTGTCATAAGGGACTATGGTCTAGACCTCTGTGTCTGAGAACGTTTCCAATACTGTTTCAGTGGCTGCCTGAAAGCTCTTTACCCAGACTTTCACCTTGGTTTTTCACTAGGGGGGAGCTCAAGTAGAAAGGGTCAAAGAGAACCACAGCATTCTTAGAGACTGGGACCTAATTGCCCCCAGAGAGGGACCAGATTGAAAATTAAATACACTTTTGCTATCAGATGGCCTTTCCTGTGATAGATTAAACATATGGATAAAGGAAGATGGAGAAGTTTAAAAAGTTGCTGTCTCTGTTGAATTATTTCTGAGGTACATAGAACACTTCACTTTACATTGCTCTCAAAAGTATTAAAACATTTACGGAAATAAAAAGAAAAAAAAGGCAAAAAATGCCACTGCACATTTGTTTTCCTTTTCTTTGACTTGTTTTTCTGTCACAGTCCCATTTACCTGCACTTTTAATATGCTACAGAAATACATTGTTATGTTCTCTGCGTATTTTTAGCACTTCTTTCCCAGTGCAAGATCTTTACACAGAGTTTATTGGATACTTTCTATTGTATTTTGAATGAGTCAGCTCAAGAAGTCCTATCTTTTCATCCTACATAGATCAGACTGGTTAGTCTCAGCCAACTGCTCAACAACCCTAAGGCCCAAAGTGAGGTTATCCATCTTATGTGAAGTTATGCAGATATCTCTGCTGTCACCTGTCTTGTTCAGTGTGTACATGAGGTTGCCTGGGTAATTAGAATGAAAATCTGTGCTGCACTGACATAGCACACAGATCAATGTTTCTTTCTCAGCAAACCAGCGAACCCAGATGGCACAAAGCCTTTGCCTTCACAGTGTCCGGGTACAACTGAAACTTGGCACTCAGTTCAGACAAAAGAGAGATGATTGAGGGAGACAGGAGGGGGAGGAGGTGGGCAGCAAAATGGAATGGCAGGAATTGGTTTTGATCCTATAACAATAACTATAGCTCATCCTTACCAAAGAAGTTCATAGTATAGAGCTGTGCCATGTAACTAGTTGTTCTTGGTTCTTCCAACATCATTTTAGGCCAAACTCACTCCTTTATAAAGCATAGCTTTTTGCAAGATAGAAAAAAACCCAAACACCCAAACCAAGTTAGTTCCATTAGTGCTTCAGCATGCAGCTCAACATGCTGATTCAAATCTGTACGTACTTGGGCTGTAGCTACACAAGAGAAAACCCTTTCCTGCATGTGTTAGGGCAGCAGTTCATTTTAAATGTATCACTCATGAGAGTGATGTCCAGATATCAGACAGACAAGTGCTTGTCTGGAAGCCATGGTAGGTGCTACCCACATGTCCTGTCATATCTTGAGGGTTGAGGTGATGGATGGACAGCATGCTAATCAGCAGACAATTTGTGTTGCTCCATTAATATATTTCAGTATGAATTTCATAGTGGTTAAGGCTTTATACAATGTAAGAAAATCCTCTTGATTCTGAACTGAAAATAGCACATGTAGACATATCCTTATCTCATATGAAGTGATTTTGGAGAAACATACTATCTAACAAAAAGTGAGCTCATTCCTCTGGCTATTCTGAAGTGACTAAAAGCAGAGAAACTTCAGTTATCATGTCAAGGCATTTGAACTACTAATCTTTCTTCCCAGCAGCACTTATTCAGACTTGACACTGTTGTAATGCCATCACATGGCTTGTGTCCTGCTATCTTGGGACTGTCATAAGCAGACAGGCTCCTGTCTGCTCATATTGTAGTGTTTAGAAGTATCCTGAGTGAACCACTAGCCTGTGACATAGCCTGTATAACCCTCATGCCTATGGATTAGTGAATAGTTTTCATATGTATCTCAGAGAAAAAAGTGCTTGGGAAAAGAGTCTGAAACTAGACATTTCTGAAAAATTCAGTTGACTTTACTGAAACAATTTCTCCTGCACAAGTTGTGAACCCATTTTGAATCTAACCAATTCATATTCAATGTCATTAGTCACCAGACAAAATGTATGCAGTTGATATTTATAGAGAAGAATAAGAGTAAAATTATAAGAAATGTGTTGATCATATCATTCTGCGCTTGAAATAGTTAAAAAACCTGTGTGGAATAACCCAAGAAGGAGGGACAAAATCAAAATGTATCAGTATAAAATACTTCTTTTTATAACTCCATATTCCTCTTCCAGTTTTTTTGCACACTACTTTTCAGGTTAATTATCTCTCTCCTAGACCATTAGTAGAAAGAAGGGATAAGCATCTACATTAGCAATATTTTTTTCTGCTTTCTGTAACATCTAGCTAAATGTATGTTTATTATGTAGAAGCAGTAGAGCATGTTAATTTCTCTTGGAAATGATGACATTGAGAAAACAAGAAAACTACATGACTAATAATGTGCATACATCTGCTTATTAACACTCTGCACATTAAGTATGCACAAGCAGTAGTTCTGGTAGCCCTGTGTAAAAATTACTGTTGGCGCACACAAATCTGAGGTACAGAGCACTTCCAGTTTCAATAATTGACTACAAGGTCTACTTCTCCAGCCCCTCATGGGAGTTCATGAGGACACACATCTGGCACAATGTTAATCATATTTGTTCTGACACACAGTAGTACACCAACTATTCCCCTTGGCAGATTACTTTCTATTACCCTATATAAAAATGTCTGACATCTTCAAAATGCTAATGAGAGATATATAAATTTTTATAAGAGCTTGGATGGCTTCCAAATATTTTTAAATGTTCTCTACAGATTGTGAAACATACTCAGTATATGGTTATAAATGCAATATGTTAGCTTTCTTTGTTGTTGCATTGCCTTGTAATCTAAACTGGCAAAGATTAAATACGAGCCGATGAACAAAAGTCTCTAAAATATTGGTTTATTTTTACTTCTTTTGCCTAACTACTTGTTTTTTGTCAGCCATTTGTTACACCTTAATTGAATAAAATGTAATATCTTTACAGTAGGTACATCAGTTTGTGCCACTGAAAAGTCTGGCCCATTCCATTTTGAGCCAGAAAATGAAATTATGATTGGATTACAGAAATAAAACTCTAAACCAATTGGAGTATGGAAATACTTTTTCTTTCTTATTACAATGTGATGAAAATGCTCTAAAATTATGCCTCGACCTATTCATTTTTAAACATTTTACTAATAGAATAGGTCCGATTTAAGGGTAATCTGGTTTTATTGCAAGCTTTATCATAACCGAGACACCAGTATTCTCATATGAGTGTAATAAGACACACACTCATGATCTATATAGAACAGATTTACCTTCCACAGTGTAGAGTCTGGATTACAGCTGTGATATATACTATTCCTTGAACAAAATTACAGACACAAAAATATCACAGTTGGAGGGTGATTCTTTACTCATTCTAACCTGACTGAAGTTAAAAAAAGAAGAAAATTAAGCAAAGCAAAGTGAGGAGGGAAAGGGAAGGAAGGAGGGAAGGATGGAGTGAAAGCAGGAAGGTGGAAATGCAGGGGGGAAAGAAGGGAGGAGGGAAGGAAGGAAAGCAGGAAGGGGTGAAGGTAGGCAGGAAACAGGAAAGGAAGACCAAGGTGAGAGCAGGTAGGGGCATGAATCAAGTGAGTTTCTGAAGTGTAGAAAAAACCCACCATTCGGTGAAGCAACTATTTCCTGGCATGATCACAGACACTTCAGCTGTTTTATGAAGTAATATTTTAATAAACAAAACGTTAAGAAGATGTTCTGCCAGTGCTGAGGAGATGAGGGAGGATATCTGGTCTGGAAGGTCTCATAGGCACAAGAGCAGTGATTTGTTGCAAGGGAAACTGTTCAGCTGCCACCCTGGGAACATTCCCCTTGCACTTGTGCTGCTGGGACACAAAAGTCACTAAGCAGACTGTAGGGTGTGGCATGACAAGAAATACCATAAATGTCCTATAAAGAGAAAGCATACAACATGACTAAAATCTGTAAAGGTAAGAAAAGGATGATGGGGTCATCTACTGAAATCATACGCTTGTCTTGGAAATGCATGATTTTTCTGGCATGCCAATTGGTAAGGTAGTGTGAATTGGTCATGGATATTCCCAATACTTTGCTAGAAACCTCAGTCTTGATTTGTAGTTTAGTTAACTTGAAACTGAATCAAGACACTAATGGCCTATTTCATCCCCAGAAACAAAAATAGAGCATGCCCATATTTGAGAAAGACTGATAAAAATACATTCATTTACAGTAGATAAAGACAAACCCTCCTATAAAGACTTTTTAATGTGCTCACATGAAGGATAAATAACCATAGAAATAACATGAGATTCCACTTCATTGAGAAGTCTTGTGAAACAGATTTTGCCCTTCCATCCAACAAACTCCAGTTTTCAGGCAAATATTCATAGCCAGCCACTGAAGCAATTTTAAAATGTCATTCAGAACATCAGGTTCTGTGAAAAGCTGAAGCAGTCTGAGCTTAAATTAAACAGCAAGCCCTTGAAAAAGTGTTTGCATTATGCTTTGTAAAGTATGATTCTCATTCTGATAAGCATTCTGGTGCTACAGTAATATAAGTAGTCAATAACAATAATAATAATGAGCTATTTCCTTATATAACAATACAAAACTAATTGGTTTTAGTAATGGGATTATAACTGATCTTATGTATTAATTTTTGCTAATACAGAGCTGGTGCTTACTGTATGATTAATTTTTTTTAATCAGTTTTATTCATTTTTTCTTTTCTGGACAAGCTAGGCCAGGCACAAAAACCATTATAAAACCTTTATGACAAATCCCACTTTGGCATTGCATTGCACAGCAGTGGGCATTAAAGCTGTATCACACTTGGTAGAACTGTGCCAGGAGATGAACAAATATAAACTGTTGGAAAAGTAACAGTAAGATGTTGACCCTCATACTAAGTTAAACTAATTTACTGATAACTTGTTCTTAAACTCTGTACCTGCTGAATATAAACCATTGCCTTATTACAGCGCAAGATAGAGAAATTGCAGCAAAAAGCAAATGAAGTCTGATAAAAGAACTCAGCTGAATCAGTGGCCAGCAATTAACCATCATGGGACCTCTTCCAGTTCATAGCAGTATTGGCCTATGGATGAAGAAGTACTGAAGCGTGAGAAATGGTTATCATGAGGGCTGGATGGACATCTTTTCCTCTAGATACATTATTTAGTGAAGTCTTCTCCTCTACAATGAATAAATTATTTAAAATAACATCATTCACATACAAATGTACTTAATTAAAAACAGTTCATTAAGTAATGTATGTAAAAAGTAGTAACAACAATTAATGGGACAATTTGCTAAGAATCATTTGAGCAGTTTTGGCTCTGGTCCTGCAAAAACTGCTCTCTACTGATGGCATTTATATTTCTATGGATTTCTACTGAAATGAATGAGACTCTGAGATTATATCTATACCACTGTGTTAAAATACGACTACAACTGTTCTCTTGTACCAAGGCAATTAGGCATGAAATGGTCAGTTGTCATAATACCAAGCACACTTAGGCTCCATGACAGGGAAGCCACATGCAAACTGCCATAGTCCTGGACTATGGCGCTTCATGCACTATGGTCAAGAAAGGTTTGGATAAGGAAGAACAGCAATATTGTATACATCATCTATATAGTGTATATATTAATGACAGTAAATATCACGTGTGTCTACTGAAGACATAAGGTACTTCAAGATGTATTTTTATTGTATTTCTGAGATGCTATTAGTATATAGGATTTTAAGCTGCCATTTTAAGCTGAAGGAGACAAGTAGAGATATCAAAGCAGTGTCTTTAGTCTTTAGGGTGTAAGTGTGGGCATCCTAATCTTGTGGGTTTTAAAGCATTCCTTACTGTGTCAGTTATCAAGGCCTCTAAGGAGAAGAAAAACATGGCAGAATGCCTATAACCATCTGGATGAGTATGTGACATGATGGCAAATGAACCAATGGAACAAAACATGAGGAATCTGTACTTCTTCAATGGGCTTTACTCATGCTTTTATGCCTGGGGGTCCCTCCTGGACAACACTAAATAAATAAATAGAATGCAAATTTAAGCAAAAGCTTAAACGAGAAGACTGGGTAGAAGGAAGAATTTATTCACCTCAGTTTTTTCTTTTGTTCTCCTCAGTTTCAAAGATCTAGTATTTTAATGGGGAAATATATGAACATTAGACAGAGGTGAGGCAGGCAGGCTAACACAGTTTACATGAAACAGTCTAAGACTAGAACATCTACAAATAATATATCAGGGTTGATAAATCTGGCAGAAAGAGAGTAGGGAAAAAAAAAAGCAACAAACTGGCATATTCAAGCAGTAATCTCAACACACTCTGCAAAGGAGGCTGATATTATCTAATTTTTACAAACTGAGAAACTGAGACTCAAATATGTGAATCCACTTGACCATCTTGTGCTGCTAGCTGCATTCCAACATCAGATCTAAGACTCAAGTTTAAGATTCCATGATTTTATCTGAATTCTTATCAATATTTGACAATGGGTGTGTAGAAATTCTATTTTGGAGAGCAAAGTTCAATCCCATCTTTGTTTGACCCTTTGCTTGAGAGGAATGAAAGCCTCACTTTGCAAAAAGAGTGGCCAAATGAAAAAATTACAGGATATTCTGGTGTGTGAAATTTCTCCTATTCAAGTTGTTCCACTCTCCGTAAATTATTCAGGAAAATGTTCTAATCATTTTTTGTTCACTAAAATTCCTGTGCCCATAGGAAGAATTTAGAAAAAGTTCATGTCAAAACATTTTTGACAGAGTTAGTTACAATATATTTCAGACAGGAACTTCTGGTTCAGTGTCTGCTTCAGATCAAACAGGCTCTATATTTGAATCTGAATCTCTTATCTCCTAGGTACATGCAAACTTTAATCACTCTGCTTTTTAGTAAGGATAATGTCCTTACACTGTACAGGAACTGTTAACAAGATCAGAGAAGAATGACTTCAATATTTTTGTTTTAAACAGGAAAGGCAGTTGGGTTTTCCTGCTAAAATCAGAAAATGTCAAATTCCACAAAGTTCAAAAATTATTTCAGAATAAAGGGAAGGTACCTGCATTCTGCAAACCTCTACTGACAAAAGGAAGGATTTTTCAACAATGCTGACTACCTACATAATGCCTGTAGATTTTTTAGATTTATGTACATTTGCAAGTAAAAACTAGGGATACATGTTAGCCTGAGCTGTGATAAAAGCCACAGAGGAAAACAGGTGAAAACAAATTCCGTTAGTATCCTTCATGGAGTTTCACTGTTTCATTGTTCTAAAACGATTTAGTTTGTTCTCACCTATTTAGATTAAGCCATTAAAATCACCATCAAACTTAGATAATCCTTGAGAAGGAAGAAAATAAGGCTATCTCAAACTTCCCAGCTGACCTGCAGAAACCTTTGCTGCTATCCCACAATGTCTGTTAGCGTGACTCAGTGGGAGCCATGACTGATCACTCAATTAACATTTCTTGTTCTTGCTGCTGCGCTACACATACAGTCCCAGATGTTCCATGAATAAAATAATTGTAGTGTCCCTGAGTGTCAATTTTTATTTGTCACTTCTCTTCCTGAATCTGTTAGGGCTCATCCCAATTGTTTTAAAGCTGGTCTGTCCATATTTTTCTCTGTCCTGTTGGAGACCCAAGAACAGAGAATACAGCCCATCAAAGACTAGTTCATTTCAGGGCCATGGAGATGACGGGAGATTATCCCGGAACAGATCTGCAGTCAAGAGACTATTTGATATTTACATTTTAATAGTGGCCAAGGGCTAAGAATTGTTAAGCACTTGATTCCATTAGTTACTGCCTCATCAGTTTTAGGATTTAGGCCCTTGTACCTGAAGAATGCAGGGCAGGCCAATTGATAAATATGCAAACTATCGTCGAAAGGTCCTGAGACTGAACTGTAGTTTTTGGTTTTGTCCTTCTCTATTTCACTTGACACTTTCCCTTTCGTACCAGGCAAACTGAAAATAATGCAATGCAAACCCAGCTACAACATCGTGAAGAAGACTGGCACTAAGTCATAAACTAAAGATTGCTTTGAATAAAACATTCTCATCTGAACAGATTCATGTTATGCCATTAACTAACATAATTTTGTTCATGAGAATTTTTTCTCGGATTTCTGTGTCTGACTTGGTGTGAATTCTATAGAGGACTGTAATATCATATTATACAGACATTCTCAATATGATGCCATAGATTTTAGCTGGCATGTTATTTTCTGTCTTCCAAAGAATTTAAAAGAATCATAAACAAGGTAAGACAGCAATAGCTAGAAAATCACATTACTGAATAATAAAAAGGTCTGTGTGGGACAGAACTCAGAAATTCAAAATATATGAGATGTTAATAGCCAGGAAATTTGATTCTTCAGGATTAACATGAGAAGGAAAGAAAATAGAACTTTTGACACCACAGTGAAAATAGAAAGCTATTGAGTGGAACTTGCTTTAACAGAGTCTTAGAAGAAATATTAATGTGGTCATTTACATAAGGAGGACCAGTTACTACTGGTGTAAAGATCTCCTAAGTGGAAAAAAATAAAGTGCCTATATGATAAGCCTATAAGATAAGCTTTACTGTTGTTGTATTTGAGGAGGGGTGGGAAGTGTTAGAAAAAGCTTTCCACTTACAGAACTGTTTATTCTCAACTTAGGCTCACTAATTTAAATGTCACAGTTGAAGGTTTATCTCTAGCTGTGTGAAAAGTGCAGGCACATACCTCAGGCAGGCATTTCACTTAATCTGCAACTTGTTTCTGTGTAATGATTAACCTGAGTAAAACTTTAAATAGTTATTGATCATTCCATTACCTAAGCAGCTGATAGAGCAGAGGTTAAGCTTATGGAAAAGTAAAAAAGTTTTGCTTGGTTTTATCCTTTAGATTCTGTGCTCTGAACACTTGGACCCAAATCTACAAAGCATGTGTGAATAATGGCCCTAAAGTCAAGGGTATTATTTGCTTACTTAAAATCAAACATATATTTAAGAGTTGTGACAGATGAAGGTCATATCTGATGCAGCACAATCAAGCTTCAGTGAAGTTAGTGTTAATCCTATATTAATGTATACATCCTACACTAAGAGGAATTCTACTTTCACAAGACAATATTCAGAGAAATAGATTTATTTTTAATGATTCTTGTTAGGTTGTCTCCTTTTAGCTTTTCAATTTTGATCAGATATATGTTTTAGTGTGGCAGATGATGTATGAAGAGCAAAAAGTATGCAGGCAACATAAAACAAAATATTATATTAGAAAAACTTGAAGACTCTTCTGCATCATGAAGCTATGAGGTTCACTGACATAGTGTGAGGACATTCCCATTGCTGCAGTAGCATTTATTATTCCTAACTATGCTATTGGGAACTCCCGGTCTCTATGTTTAGTGAGTAAGACTATATTTTATTTACTTACAAAATTTACTGATTTTATTTACTTACAACATTTTCCATTGTCTTTTACACCCAAGCAGGGTGAAAAAGAGTCATGGTAGGTGAGATGTATCTCAACCTACCTTTGACATCACCAAAAAAAAATTCATCATAAAGCAGACATCAAAGAATATCTGCAAAATACCAGTTCCTTTCCACTTGTTAGAATAGGAGGGATAATTACTTGCTCACATTTAATCACCTATATCAGAGGCAGGTAAAGCTGTACAGGGTGAGTTCCATTCAGAACATTGCATAACCTTTCAACAGTGATTGTTTAATCACAGGTAACAGTGAAGGGGATAAAGCAGTCCTCAGTGTTTTTGCTGGTATATTTGAGCCAGTATAATTCAGTTCTTCTACTAGCTCAAATAAGCAATGGGTCAATCCATTGCTGAAGAAAAGAACCAGAACATATTAAGATTTAATATAGGATATGTTTTTCTCTGAAAGCAGGGTTGCTAACATGCTGTCCTTGTTAAGGACAAGTTGTGAAATGACAACCTAGTTAAAACGGAAATAGGACATATCTTAATAGCTCCTTTTTATAACCAATGTATTCAAAACACTGTCTAAGCTAATATCCTTAATGTTGGTATACTGTGATCATGTTTTACATAGGAATAGATACAGCTGTAGCTATTAAGGTACTCTATCTCTCTGAAATTCCTATCCAGAAAAACATGCTTCCCTGAGTAAAGATAAAACAGTGGGATACTGGGTTCACTTTCTAATTTTAGTAATGACCTTCTACACTACAGAAATAACATCTAAAGTGCACGAATCAGCAGTATGGATAGGCAGATTTCAATGTAATGTCTCTTCTTAAAAAGTGAACTTGGGAATTTCTTAAAAAAAGGTGTACGTACCAATAGTAATGTATAATTTCAGTATTTTGGCCCATTGCCATTTACCCCTTATACTTTACTTAGGTGTAAGAATGGGAGCATTTACTTAAAGAGATCCAATCCATGTTCTACCCAAGAGCTTTATTAAAGTTTAACAATATGAAAAAAATATGCACATACCATTGCTTCTACCTTCCATGGTTTAATCTCTCTGTACATTTTACATGAAGTCAGGACAGCACTGGAAGTACAGAATTGGTAAGAATGATTGCTGTCTGTGATCCAGTCCAAAAAGGATTATCAATCCTAGTGTTAAAATTAAATGAAAAAGTTTTCTAATAAGATTTTTGTTTAAATCAGTAGTGATAATTCAGGTATGTTCAAATCAGCATTTGGATTAACTGCTGTATTGGGCAGGTTTATGTGGAGGGACACGCAAAAAGACTCCTCACACCACAACAGTATTCTAGAATATGAAATATGTAGTATTCCAACCTGCAGAACATCTGACATTATGTTTGTTCCACATGGACCTCAAATTATAGTTCACCCATTACTGAACTCATTGTAATCAATGGTCATTCTGTCGGTACTATAACTTTGATTAATCCATTTCTCGTTGCTTAATTGACTTGCAGGTTTTGAATAATACTGCAAAGAAAGCCTAATTGCACTTTAATTTGTGCAACGTGACTCATGTCAGCATGTAGATACATCAAAGTTACTGTTAAAATTGCCAGTTCTTCAACTTTTAGAAATGGAGACTTATGTGATAACACACTGCAAATACATTTCAGAATCACAGAATCACAGAGTCACAGAATGGTAGGGGTTGGAAGGGACCTCTGGATATCATCTCGTCCAACCCCCCTGCTTGAGCAGGTACACCTAGAGCAGGCGACACATCATCATGTCCAGGAGGGTTTTGAGGAGACTCCACAGCCTCCCTGGGCAGCCTCTTCCACTGCTCTGGCACCCTCATAGGAAGGAAGATTTTTCTTATGTTTAGCTGGAACTTCCTGTGTTCCAACTCATGCCCATTGCCTCTTGTCCTGTCGGTGGCCACCACTGAAAAGAGTCCAGTCCCATCATCCTGACACCCACCCTTTAGATATTTACAGGTATTGATGAAATCCCCCCTCAGTCTTCTCTTCTCCAGGCTGAACAAACCCAGGTCTCTCAGCCTTTCCTCATAAGGGAGATGCTCCAGCCCCCTGATCATCTTGGTAGCTCTCTGCTGGACTTGTTCAAGCAGTTCTCTGTCCTTCTTGAACTTTTGATTTCTAACTTGATATGATAAATACTAATTGTCTAAATATACTTTCCTTAGTAAGGATGGCTTATGAGAAAAAAGAAAAAAAAGAGATGTTATCTCTTGTTGCTGCTTTTTTTCCCCCTCAGTTCAAGCCACTTACAAATCTTACCATGCTTACACTAAATATAAGAAAAAATTATAGAAAATTCAAGCTGCTCATCTATACGGAAAACCTGTGTTTAATTTCTCCTTCCTACTGCCTGCTGGTTGCATGTACCAGTTACATCTCGTCTTTTAGGCAGTAAACTCTTTGGAGAAGGGTCTGTGTTGGACTCTGCTTTATGGGGTCTAGCACAATGCAACACCTCTGTGATTTAACTTCCACCTGTTCCTGTAATATAAGTTGCTTATAGCAAAGTTCAGGTGCAAGAAATAGTTGATTAAGGTAATTTTTATTTTACACTTGGCCTTGGGAAAGGCAAACAATTGTCCAGTTTGTGACAATATATGAGTCACGGTATTTAAGCGGCACTTATTTCTCAGGTATTAATACATAAACTTCTAAGGATTTTTGAAAGGCACAAGCAAAATATGTGTGCTAGATAGTCTGACTACTCATCAAACATATTTCATGAAGTTGTTCCGGGTATAGGATGACAAGAACATATTGTAATGCTGTCACCACCTTGGCAGCCCCAGCTCCAATATTTGTCTTTGTAAACACCAGCTGAGCACTGGATCTATAAAGCAATCTGAGCCTGGTCTTCTTTGCACTACACACTTCTTAGCATCTAAAAATCTTCTCCTTTCCTGATCTGGGAAGCAGATTTAGATTAACCCCTCTTTAGGGGTCTACATACTAACAAGAGCGTTTTGTTTCTTCCATTGGGATGTTTTGAAATGCTCTTTTTTTTCTCAGTTCTTATCACTGTATCAAGCTTTATCAGTGAAGCATGTTCCACACTTCAACAGCACAACTCATATGCCTAAAGAACTGAAATGTTTTGCAGAATAAAGAGACATTGTGAATTTACATTTTTTCCTTCTTCATTTTGGACTGCAGAAGCTGACCTAGTAGGGGACACGTATTCTTCAAGCTATCTGATATCAAAAGGTCCTAAGTTTTCTTGTATGATCCATTTCCAGATATACGTTTCATCTGAGATATCACTAGACCTGAAAGTACTAAAACTTTTGGCACGTGTCACATATTTACAATGAATTTACAAAAGATGTGACATGTTCTCTGCATAGTTTTAAAGATGGTAGTAACATTTTCAACCCTGTGAATCCAGTCAAGAATTAACTCCATGTGCACAAGTGGTGTTAATAATTGTACACTGATCAACCTGTATGTGTTCATAATCATATTTCTCTAGAATATTGATTTGCCACAGCCTGTCCTAATGGAAATTATAATAATTACCATAAGCGCTCAAGAATTTTAGGTGCATAAATAAATTACTTCAGAATTAAAGCAAAAGTGAGATTTGCATTTCTCTATCTAGTCACACCTACAGAAGGAGAAATTTATTCTTTAACGACGTGAATAGAATACCCAAATCAAGGCAAAACAATGATACCACCCTTGACATTAGCTGCCTATTTTTGGAAAGTAGGCACAGGACTGCTCATTCAACTCAGAACAAAATCTAGGACAAGCATGATGCTTGGCTTAAAGAAAACAGCAAAAGTATTTGGCCTAATCAGTTGAATATATATGCAAAGGTAATGGGGTGTGAAACAACAAATAATCTTGATTATTTGGCTACTAGATACAAAGAAGCCGTGTTGAATACCTTGATCATTCCCGTCTTTTCTCAAAGTAATGCCAAACTCTTTCCTGTCCATGGTAAGTCTCTAAAAGGCAGAGAAAATGAGCAAAGGGAAACCTCCATTTACATATGCCGACATTGTACTGCCAGCTGTGAATACAACTGTTTTCTATGATCAGACTGTATGGATGCTTGTGAAACTGAACAGAAGGAATGAGAAAGCTGGACATGTTCTCTCTCTGTCTCATTCTTTTACACACCTACCAAATCACCTGATCAGAGTGATGAATTGGATGGAGTGTACTCCTGTCAGGTTTGCAGATGGCATCAAATAAAGGGGAACTGCCAATATACTTAAGGACATGGCTATCATCCAGAGGGGCCCAGGACTGCTGAAGGAATGAGCTCAGAGCACCCTTATGAAATTCAAGGACAATTGCAAATCCTGCCACTTTTTTTTTGCAAGGAAGAGCCCCTTGCAACGATACAGACTAGGATGGGGGACAGCTCTGCAGAAGAGCCCCTGGAGGTACTGGCAGACATCAAGTTGAACATGAGACAACAGAGTGCCCTGGCAGCAAAGAAGCCCAATGCCATCTCAGGCTTTTGTAGCATGGCCTCTCAATCAGGGGAGTGTCTATATTCCTATACTCAGCACTCACTGAGCTGAGTCTTGAGTACTGAGTATCTGTCCCGTTTGGGCCTTCCAATAAGGAAGACACCAATGAACTGGACTCAGTTCAGCACAGGATCACTATGTTGACTGGTGGCTGCAGCATTTGCCTTGTCAGGAGAGGCTGAGAAAACTGGGCTTGTTCATCCTGGAGCAGGGATGGCTTCAGGGGGAGAAAACAGCAGCCCTCTAGCACCTACAGGGAGAGCATCAAGAAGATGGAGCTGGGCCCTGCACAGTGGAGCATGGGAGGACAACAGACAACAAGAATTAGCTGAAACAGTAGAGGTATGACCAGATAAGAAGAAACTCTTTCATGATTTCAATGTTTCATTGATTTTCAAGACCAGATTGACTAAAGCCCTAAGTAATCTGTCTGGCCTTGCACCTCTCTCTGCTCTGAGCAGGAAGCTGAACTAGAGACCTCCTGATCTCCCTTACAATATGTATTGTCCTATGAACAGCTTGAACCAATGAGGTTTACATGTCTGATAACAGTTCTTACCAAGAAAATACTTAATTAACTTTGGGACGCAAACAGAGGGCATCATTTTTCTGTTGGTGGTGGGTTTCGGTTTTTTCCCTAAATCATATATTTGGGTTTCATTTCTATGGAAACCAGATGTTTGCTGAGATAAATACTGTGTCCCAGAGTTTTGGCCCCAGCATGGAGAGGAGAGGTATCCATGGCAAGTCCCCAAACCCAGGAGCTGGAAAGTGCTCCCAAGTCCAAAGGTTTACACACTGATATAGGAAGCAGAAAGCTGTGGTAAACTAGTTAGTAAACTTGGCTGATAACCTTAGTGCATGCAGCACAGAAGCTGCAATTCAATTTGAATGATTAGTAGAGAGATGTGCAAGATGCACATATAGGATTTAGGGAGATAAATCCTGTTGCCATCACAAATCGTTCACCTATCCACAGCGTGAAAATACTTTTAAATTTTGAGCCATAACTGAACTTCCAGACTTCCAGTGTATTCACTGAATGTATTTTACTTGATCCTTAGATATACTGTCACTGAATTTTGAGTAATTCTTTATCAGTATGATTTTAGCTTTGAAGAAGAAATTTAATTCCCTATTTTTCTCCTTGTCGGACAGAGTGTGGTGACTGTCGTAAATCAGGCAAGAGATTGCTTTGTGAACAAAATGCATTACAGTATAAGCATTTTTCTTATTATAACACTTAGTTTAGCTGCTTCTTACAGGGAAAGCTAATCTAGTAACCTATGCTATGCTATTTGTATGCAACATAGGCACACAAGCTTAAAGCAAGTGCATTTATTCTGTAAGTTTGATTACATGGGGAATTTAATATCTATCACTTCTGTACAGTGAATCAATTGGCTTACAGAATTGGCAGGACAGATTTACAATAAATGAAGATATTAAGTTGCTTATTAATGATGACTGTGTATCTACCTGAAACATACAAAGTAAATTTCTGGAAAGCTGAAAGGGAAGACTATTGGGTTTTGCAAATGCAGCAGCCCTTAATTGGAAAGAGAAACTGACTTAAAGACATAGAGGTGGTAATCAGACGGGTGTATCCTCGAATGCCATCAACATTGGGTTGTGCATCATACATGAGATAATTAAATGTTGCTTGTAAGTAAATGAAGCAATATGTAATAGGTTAGCAGAGACAATGTAATGGCTGACCTAACAATATTGGTGCAAACATGAGGGTAAGGCAGAATGCATTTAGAGGTGGCATGCCACATGATGGTATGATTAGCAGTCATTTACAAGTTTTATTAGACTTCTTTCCAGAAGCTACTCTTGAGCTTAAACAAAGGTTTGTGCCTAATGCAAAAATTTCGGGATAAAGGTATCATCTGTATTACACAACTGATCAGATTATTTGATTAGAATACTCCCTTCTGGCCTGAAAATCTGCAATTTTACAAATGCATTGTAATTAACATCATGACTTGCTTGATGTGTATATCGTAGTACAAAGCCAGGCTACGTGTAAGGATGCAGATAGTTGATGACCGTAATGGTGTGTTACCTTCACAAATAGCTGGGTCTGGAGATCACTGTGTTGCGGCATAATAACAAATGACAATGTGTGAGCTGTGAGGCAACTGTTTCTAATCCACTCAGGTTCTTATCATTTGAACCTGTAGATGCGGTGGGCACCCACAATTTTTAATGAAGTCAGTGGGAGGTGCAGATACTTAACAGGTATGAAAATCATGCTCATAAAATTTGATAGATATCTATTTCCAGAGATAAAGTTGAATGACAATCCCATAATTAAATTAAGAATCCCATCCAGAGTAGGACTGGTTTATGGTACGTATAAAATTTAATGGAACATTAAGCAATAGGCCTATTTTATTTAGCACTGCTGAGTATCTTATATGAATAATTTGTGATTTTGGAGGCATGTATGGCTAAGCAAATTACTAACACACTGTAGACAGCATGCAGTCTTTAGTCACTAGTTTGTTCTAAATTCTTCTTGGAATGGCCTCATGCAGTGGATTAAAAAGACAAGCTTATATTTCATTGCAGATTGTCCACAGGTAAGGTGATCACATGTACTTTTTCCTATGCTCAGACAGGAATAATCTGCTTGTTAGATCTTAATTACTGAAGTAAACTGTACGGAGAGCTAATCAGATGAGCGTGGTATAGGTAAACCTAATGTTCCTTCCCTAGGCCTTGTTTTAGAAAACATCTGATATCTCGGGAAATATTTAGGCAGATTAATTAAATTAAGCACATGTTTAACTTTGTCTAAATTGGAGCACCCTTTCTTTAAGTAGTTGTCTTCAGTGGACATGTTAGAATCCTAATTGTTATTTTATTTTAATAGTTGAAATAGGCATTTTGAAACATGATTTCTCATTTTTTACAGTTTGACCAGAGTGTTAAAAACTGTTGTTTGCCTCAGAACTTATCTGAAGTAAACATGGCTCAACAAGCAATGAACTCATTTATTTATGGCAGTTTACAGTGTTTTCATTGCACTGAACTTAAATAATCTCTAATGGGTTTTACTGCCTGACTGTAATTTCTTTTATTTATTGCAGTTAATAATCGCACTTTCTTCTTCATATCACCATGTTCTTCAAATTGACCTGTGGACTGAAATTTTCCCAGTTGTAGCACAGGGTAACACTTGTCTTATGCTTTCCAGGCAGTTGATGTGGGCATGGGGGTAGAGGGAAAGAATCAAAGAAGGAAAAGGTTCTGACGGAGCAGGACGTTTAAGTAGTTGCTTAAAGTTAATTCCCATTTTAAGTGGCTTATCCAAAAGTTAGCAGCTTAAATATATGATTCAAGATAAGCTTTTTCATGCATGCTGAGCTTAATCAGTTCTTTAAGGATTTGGAACTGCATTTGTCAATACACCGTATACGCATATCTTAATGTATTTTTGCAGTATACACTTACTAAGTAAATTATATCACCTGAACTGTAAGTAAATTACATTCTATATTGCCATGACAGATATGAAAAGACAGAACCATAAATAAGTCATAGGACAATATTAAGCTCCTGAAAGAGACTTGAATTTTGTAATGTGCTTCTTGAACTCTCCATTTTGGAAAGCAATTCAGTTTCCCATAATAAAGTAGTAAATTCTCCAGGTAGAGAGAGGATAAATATCATTCCTAAAGGAAATTATTTTAAGCACAAAATTACAATCAGATATATAACTATAAAGTCCCTAGGGCATTAACATTTTGGGAGCTGAAAGGCAGTTCTGAAAGCCCAAAATTCAGTAGCAGTGTTCAAAATCTTCCTTGTTTTTTAATTAATATTTTTAATTATTAAAAATAGTAATTAATATTAGTGCAAAACAGTGGGTAGTTGTATCCTTTAGACTCAATTCTCCTACTGTAATGGATTCATGTGGTGTTGCTTTAATAAAGTCAGAGGATTTATTCTTCATTTATGCAACAGAAGGAGAGAAGAATTAAATCCTGCAGTATAACACATACCCCTGGAACCTTAAGTTTAATATTTTCTTTTTTAGTTTGAAAGCTTAAGTGTATTACCACTTTATTCTCTTTCCTCTTCAGCACATAGTTCATGTAAGCATGACAGAAACATTCTTCCTCCAGGATTCCACCACAGAGACTATCATAGCAGGAGACTGAAGAGTTTTGCAAGCACAGAGAATATGACTGAGTTGATAAACCTTACATACTTCCAAATAAGATTAAATGGGTACCCCATTGTTTCACAGGTTGCTATCATCATGCTACAGTCTTGATCAGAAAAGCATGAGAAACACTTATTGATTTTTCCTGCAGGACTGTAATTACTGCTAGTCTGCTTTCTGTATCCTGCAGGATGTTGTGGTAATGATTTCACTGCACACAACCCATTCACTTCTAATGACTTCTTCATCTGAGATTTGAATGTTTTCAACTATCTTCTTTCTTTTTTGTGTGATCTTAAAATAATATGCAACATAAAGCAAACAGAGTATATATTTTAAAACTTAAATGGTACTTCCTAAGTAAACTTTGAGATATGTGCCAGATTAACCCATTGTTTTTCTACTATTTTCCCCACCTTGCTAAGTGCAAGCAATCAAGTAATATTTTCTCTCCAAAGAAATAGGTCAGCACTCACCTCTGCAAACTGGATACAACCTTATATTTATTTTAGACTGGATAGCTGGAAGTAATTTTACATGGGGTGCTAATCTTCTGCTACATAATAGTATGTGAAAACCTGCACTTGAACTTGTGTCTCCCTTAACAGGTGCCCCACAGAATTCTGTCACATTTAGTATCTCAAGGACATATTCTCAGCTTTTCTCAGGAAAAGTAATATCCTGCTCTGTGAGCTGTCCCCTTCGGAACTATAGAACTGCTACTGAATAAGGTATTACTGAACAGGAGTGAAGGTGACCTAAGCTGAATACATCAGTGCAAACTCTTTACGTCCAATGATCATAATTTATTCCTCCTCTAAGAATTTAAAAAATAACACAATGCCTCTGTTTTTTTCTAGGTATTAGTGTATCGGGGTTTCAAACCAAATAGTAGGTGGTAACATAACCTTTACAAAATGCTGATTGATAAGAACTTTCACTGTATCTGGGCAAATCATTGCACAGGGCCCCCCCATAGCACATCTACAGCAGGAAAAGAAAAGTTACAATTCCACAACCTAATTAATTCTTCATGTCACAGACAATACAATGACTGGATTTATCTCAGCTTGGCTGTTTGGCCTGAAGACTGGAGTTAAGATGATGAAAGAGTAATGTTCACCTTGACCTGCAAAACCAAAGTAAGTTTTCAGTCTGTCCTGCCTATGCTGAGAGTGGACTTTTCACTCCTGTCCCAACTACATAGGCCAAGCAAAAGGGATGAAGTGAGATGAAGAATTCTCAAGTCCTTGATTTTAGCCAGGAGCATGAAGGCATAATTTTTCACAGGATTTGCTTAGCATTAATAGCTACTTCAAAGGTTACTTCAGAACATTCTGGTCAGCCTTCCAGTCCAGTTTATCCCTGGTGGATTTGTCTATCTTCCCACAGCATCATAGGTGACCTGCTAGCTAACTTAGGACTCTAAGCTAAAGGCATAGAGTTATACAACATAAATATGCCCCCACACCGCTTCGTCTCCTTATGTAATCCATAAATTATAATCTGAATATATAGAGACAGAATAGAAATCTGATGTAGTGTTAGCTACCATGTCATAAAACCTGTACTTTTTATTCATCACAATCCTGTTCTCTTTTGTTCTAGTTTTGCCTAGTCTGTTCTACTCCACTCTATTCTAATTATGTTTATTATATAGTATACCCATTAATATATGATAGATGCACAATTTATATGTTATATACTTTTATGTATAAATATATAATTATATATTATATAGTTATATTCTTAAATATTGCAGTATATTCTGCATGTACACACACCCTAATATATATATATATATATATATATATATATATATATATATAGGGTTTGAAGTTCCAGCCTTTGTGGAGACATCTGTAGAATTAGGTTTCAGTTCTTTAACTTCACCCCCTCTTCCATTGAGAAGAGGTGTTACCACAGAATGGATAGGCAGAAAAACACTGTGACTTCAAAATGAAAAACATTTTATTCTGCTCATTATCACCTCTTACAATACAGATAGCTATATCTACAGAAAAGGTTTACCAGAAATTCCGTTAAATGAGTTTACCTGTTTGGAGGACAAGGGAGAGAAGCAGGAACAAGCGAAAAGAAATTGTATCATATGTATGCAATGCACAACCCCTTTTAAACTGCATGCGTTAAGACCAGATGGGAAAGTAGAAGACAGCATCCAATTGAGAAATTAAGCTAGTAATGGCAAAGTGAAATGAATATTTGACAATAAACAAAGAACTGAGGGAGGAAGTGAATGAAACATCAATGAAAATAATGCTAAGGCAAATGGATGCCCCATTAGTGATGACACTTACAGATGTAATCTCTCAAGATGACATTCTCCAGAGAAAGCTTTCCTTCAGTAATAACAGCCAGGCAGTTCTTAGCAGAACTGTTTTTAATAAAACACCCTTCTTTGTCAAGGCCTTAGGTTTTTCTGAGCTTTCTTTGTGTGGTAAAGAAGTTGTGGAAAGGACATGTGATGAACAGACCCCTTTTTATTTCCAAGACATCTGTGTGTTTTGTGGCTGAGATGCACAAAGGTAAGGTATATAAAAGTGTAATGCTGGCATTGCTGTTGAATGTTCAAGCAGTGCGAGTGTCCCTCGTACCAGTGTGAGAAGAGCAATAGGCCAGGCCAAGAAAATGGGAAAAGTTATGCCAAATTATTGGTTGGCTAGAGAGGTGGCTGTTAAATACCTGAGAGAGAGCAAATGACCAGGAAAACTACTTAGCACAGAGTGCAGATGTTTTGCCTGACATTTCTGAAGAATGTATTAGCCTGAATGCTAATTGTGAACAACCTGTTTCACTGAAACAGTCTTATATGTGCTTTGTAAACAAATATACTCCCCTGAAAAGTGAATCTTGGCAACACAACAAGTGATACATCAAGGAATTAATTCTTGACATTTTTTGGCCATAGGACTGAAGATGGTGAGAAAATGATCCAGAGTATTCTTAACTTCAGTCTACCAAGTTGTTGCCAAGACTCCCAATTACAAACATGCTCAGAAAGAAACAAAAGCAAGCAAACAAACAAAACACCAACAACAAACCAACCAACCCCATCATTATAAATGAAGACTATGTTGTACTAACAGCTTTTGAAACGTTTCCATTTTATCTCTTACATATGGCACAGGCTGGAAAGCATGTCCTGGATATTCAGTTATCCCAGAGTTTTTTAAATACAGGGATTAAATAAAAGGGCTGCAAAGGAAATAAATTCTTTTAAAAGGAAGTAAACCTCAAAGCCTCATAAACTCCAATGAGTGGATACTATCTCCAGCCCAGATTTCATTTCTACAGTCCCTGTTATTCTTTAGGAAAACTACCAGATAATTTCTTGATTGTTTAAGAAATGCCATCAAGAGGCAAATGGCACAGTATTTACAGATTGCTTTAAAAATATTTCTATTTCCAAAGTTCTATGGTGCAAGAAGAGAAAAAGCAGCATGGCTGGGTTTTTAAAAATGACATCTAGTGTGCCTGGACTTTCATTTCTATTTTATAGGTCAATCTCAAAGCTAAGCTATACTAACCACATTCTACTTCAAGGAAATGTAGATTTTGTGCAAATGGTGTCACCTTCTTCAGCTCCAGACTCACAAACTGTGATCTAACAACAGTAATAATCTCTGGAAAGCAGAAAGTTGTTGATGCTGGCTTCCTGAAAATTTCATATGCCCTCAGGCTTTGCCTTGAGGCAAACCCTTGGGTGAGTTACAATCACTAGCAATCACTTCCTTCTCTTCCTACCTTCTTGGTCAAAGCCATGTTCCACAGTTACATTTATCAATTCATACATCTGATTGACAGGCCACAGATCTATATTTTTAATGAGATTCAAAATTTATTCTTCTTTCACAGGTGAACTTTGAACTCCTGTTATAAACTTCAATCCTGCAAATAGTCACACGTATGAATAGTCTTCATGCATGACTGGTCCCATGGAACTGGAAAGGGACCACTCAGATGAATGAAGATAATCATTGCATGTGTGTTTTTAGAACTGAGCTAATGTAAGCTACTGCTTCTAAGAGCAAGTATCCCTTGGTACACCTTCCACATGCAAAAACAGAGATTCTGCCATTCCCTTATATTGGAAAGATATTAACAAGGCCACTCAAAGATGCTTACTCCAGTCACATACCATACTGAAGCAGAACTTTACTCTGCATTACAGTGCCTAGTGCTCCTGGGACTACTTGGAAAATATTTACCTGGCATATTACAGCCACAATGAGGCATACCCACCATGCTCTGAGCAGACACGAACTTACATCTTGTGAGCTTTATGCAAACTAAAATCTACGTAACTGCTGACAGTTCAATGCTACACTTGCTAATGAACCCTTCTGAGAGACAGAGCTCAGGACTGGTGCTGAATGAATGCAGTCACGCGGCTTTTGAATCAGGGCCAGCCTGAGTCCAGCTGTCTTGGAGACCAAGCACAAACACATATTACAGATATAGCCCTAAAGGTGCTATGGGGCACCTCTAGGCATTCTGCCAATGCTCTACACCAGTGGCAAATGCAACAGACCACTGTGACTTTCCTAATCTTCCCTGACCTGCTGTGCCTCCTCCCCACCCATTCCTAGTTCATTGATACTCTAGGTAGGAATGCAGAGGCAAAGATTCAAGAGATATACCCACGAAGGGAATTCCCCTTAACCAGGAAACTTTCACTCACTACCTCTCTGTGATGGGTACTCTAGACTGAAGGTTAAGCTGATTTTTGGCACATATTTCAAAGACTTGTTGAAATCAAGCATTTTGTGGAGAAAGGTGAACTAAACTCTTCATATTATTCTTCTGTTTAACTAGAAAGGAAATGATTGTTGTCATGCATCAACAAATCAATATAATAAAAATATTCCATACTGTTCCATGCTTCCCTTCAAAATTATGCTGAAACCCAGAAAAATCCCTAATCTAGTTTTATGCATTTGCCTTGGAGGATATCATTCAATGATCTCCCACATAAACAGTGTGAAAAGGAGGTAAAGGCTTCCTTCCAGCCTTCAGCCTTCTGGAACAGACCTTCTCAGCTGAGGTGTCTGCATGGTGTCAGCCCTGTGACAACATGATAAAGTCAATACAAGGTCACATTAAAGTGGCAAAGCCTGACACTGGCAACCTGAATGGGTTTTAATCTGTGCAAAGGGTTGTAGGAGCTTATAATTTTTACCTTGGTGTGCTGTTGACTCAGGACAGGCTGGTGTAAAAACAGTGAAGATGTGAAGAAAGGTTGGTCTTGAATCTGGGATTCAGCCTTATCCATAGAGCTTCATCTGGATGGCTAAGGCTGTCTGTATTCCCATAAATAATTTCAGATCCTCTCTTTTCCTTAATATGAAACATTTAGCAGCTGCTGTCACTGTTGATGGCCTCCTCAAAATAATGCTAAGCAAAAACATTAGCAAAGCATTTAGTTTTCTTAATTTTTTTCCCTCTTAATTCTACATCTATTTTCAGAAACATTTCCAGATGGGCAGTTCTAAAACGTAGCTTTGATCTGTGGACATAGGTGTGTACAAGGGTAATGCAAGATTCTTCACAAATATTTGGAAGTCCAGCTTTGACAAAAATTATTGTCCATGCTTGCTCAGTTGTAAGTACATATTGCCAAAAAGCATGCCAGTCAGCACAAGTCTCTGTGTTAGTCATTTTGTCACATGAATCTGTTTCTCCATGGACCTCTGCTGTGACCACTAGATTTTTCCAGCATGACCAGCTGATGTCCAGAAACAGGGACTTTGGGACCCTTTGCTACATTTTAAAGGCTGTCTCAGAGTATCACACATTCCCATTATTATTTTACAGCCATACTTTCAGGACTTGCTCTTTCACTGCTGCTTGTAAGCAGAAATTTGATCTTTATTTGATGGTCCTCAGCACAACCGCATTTTTCTGTGATACATATGAAAATAAAAGCCTCAGGTGGGTATTTTGCCAACTATAAATTACTATTCTAGGGCACTGCTTTTGCCACATACGATAAGAATGGAGATTAATCTTATTTTCCTTAGCATAAGGCAATGTGAGAAATTATTATTTCAGAGTAAAATTTCAGTGATTTCTAATAAACACACTTTTTTTTCATTTTTAATGCTAACTTCTCATTTACAAGTTTTTGTGTCTCTGTGCTTTTTTCTATTAATTTCACCGTTGATTTAATGTAACAAATATTTATCTTCTTTTAACCACTAGGGGCTGGGTCCTTGACAAGATGAGGCATTTCAACAACAATCTTGACCCCCTTGTGAAACAAGGTTTCTCTCAGTATGACGCAAATCTTAGCCTCTTCATCAGCACTTGTAAAACAGTTGACTCATACACCTGACTCTTCCCATACTTGTTCCTCATAAGATCACAAGTTTCATTCTCCCAAATAAAGGTCAAGGTAAAACAAAACAAAACAAAAGCCTTAACTCTCCAGTAAGAAGACAGCCTGCAAAGAGCAGTGTGCAGCCTGGGGTTTCTCTGGTTTCTCTGAATCGCTCATTTTCATTCAGTTTACTTTAAGAGATTTTTCAGGCTGGTTGCTTTGTGGAAGTACTGCTAGCACTCAAACTGATTTCCAGAATTCTGCCATAGAGAAACTATAGTTTTTGCTAAAAATATTTCTGCCATCAATGCTTGGCCCTCTTGCAAGTGTATAGCATGGTCTGGAGTGCATTCGGTTTGCCGACATGGTGCCAAGCCTGTGGCCATTTAGTAGCTTTTCTCATAAAGAGTAAAAAGATAATGTCAAGAAGTTATGTCATTTTCCAAGGGACCTGGGGGAATGCACCAACATGCAAGGTAATTCCTTCTTTCGTTCCCATTCATTTTCCCTGTTCAGGCTAGCAGAGTTCCCTCATGTAACCTCAGGTTGATTTCAGTATTTTATTTTCAGGGCGGAGCACTACCATGATTATTTTCTGTAAACTGCTGTAGAGTGGGATTGTGAAATAGAGGGTGAGAGAGCTCAGCTGTGTAATTCTGGCACAATGAGCAGTTTCAAGGGATCAGAATCTTTGTTATGATTTAGGGTGAGTCACTTTGGAAACTATCCCAATTTACATAGAAATCTTTTTTTTTTTTCACCCCACTATTATTCATTTTGCATTCACTGAGTACTGCCCATTGACGTTCAGGGACTTACCTATAAGTGACATGGAAGACAGCTCAAGGAGCCGGGTTCTGCCTGTAATTCCTTTTCCTTGACAACAGGAAATATTAATTCCTCCTTATTTCCACAATATTTGAAATGGTATAAGTTAATGAACTGACTTCCTAAAGTTCTGGATCTCACTTTGAATTCTAAACTAATCCTTTATAACCATGAATTACTGCTGCTGCACACAGTAGACACTATGCTGTGGTGCATGCCTTAATACATAGCTACAAACACTTACCTAGGAAAAATTGTTGCACAAGTATGTTTTTGTAAGTGTTTTCACTTTTTATTTCATTCGGTGAAAAATCGCATGAATTCCCACTACTTAAAGTTTGTGGCAGCTACATACCACCCCAGCAACTTACTCTGGATTGTGGGATACTGTCAAAACAAATAAAAGGCTGACATATGAACGGGTTGACTGCTGTAGAAAACAAGCAGAAGACGTTAAATCCCAGGAAGAAATGCACATCTCTAGAAAAAAGCCCAGAGGAAAGAACAGGAAGGGTTTATAGAACCATTAGAAAGTTCAAATGGTTACTAGCTGATATATTGATCATAATTTTTGAGAATACAAAACACTGCACTACAAAGAAAACTACGGGACGCATAGGTGTATTATTGAGAATAATAAAAACATTCAAAAGACCATTTGATCAAGTAGCTCTTTAAGGAGAAAAAAAAATTAAATTGCATTAGGACAGAGTGTGTTGTCCCAATACACACCTGTGAGCAACTGGTCATTAGTTACACCAACTTCAATGCTATTATTTATGGCACCAGTGCAGCCAGGTACTTAAACTGCTGTGTAACTTTAATACTAGGAGACATGTGTGTAGATAACCTCAACTTTGTGAATTACACAATCTTTATTTCAAGTATGCTATTAAACAGTATTTCCTAGTCTTAATATTTGCTTGCCAGTTACAGTCACTTTCCATCTTAACTCTTTTTGCAAACAAAATAACACTTCGTTTTAAAGGAAATCTCGTCAAAAGGGTTTCCTACCCAAAAGCCACTGTAATTAAGATAAATAAATATCAGTTTTCCCTAACAGAGAAAATGTTCCACTCTAGACAGCCCCTTTCTATTCTCGCTTAGAATCACATCCTAATCAAGAGTCCCTCTGGTTCAGCACTTCAGCTGATTGCATTCTCAGTATTTCAAACCAGATCTTCCACCTGCCACCTTGTTTAGTTGAATGATTTGTTCATATTATTGCTTTGCTTGTACTTACTGTTTTGTGGGGAGTTTGCTGTTGATCAACACAAACTTCACATTGTCATATATCACTGTCACTTTCAGAAGCAGTTTAAATAAATGTATGTAGCCACAGGGAGGATTGCATTGTGCACCCAGCCTGGTTATAGAAAACCTAAACTCACACTAGACAAAAACCAGCAATGATTTGATTAAGTTACAGTAGCAGATGTCCAACTGTATTTCAGCTCGAAGTACAGAAAATAGCTAGGTTTCATTTAAAAGACCAAAACCATAGTCCCCCAACCCAACAAGTTGCAGTTCAATATATAAACAAATATTTTCTAGTTATTGACATAACAAATTTTCAGAATAGTTAAAATGGCAAGTTTTTTTATGATTTTATTGTAAATACTTCATTTTTTTTTCCAAAAACATTTCCATTTGTACAAGCTACAGTTATTTTAAAGGATTGTTTATGTTGTTGACAGTGCATTTTCTTTACTTTGGCTGAGAAGTGAAAATATTTTTGCAAAAATTTTAAAGTTCCACTTTGTGGTGAAGCAAACTTTCTCCATACAGAAGTATGTAAAATCCTTTCAGAAAATCCTACAGTTTTTTGTTGGACTGCATGCCTGGGTGCAGCAGTTTCCAACATTAGTGACTTTAATCCCTCAGGATCCCTAGGAAGGTATTTCTTCCTTACAGAGATTTGAAGCCTGGATCTGTCTTACAGAAAATAATCTTGGTTACTTGCCAAATGATTCTCTTGGCTCTAATGCTCTGTAGATGTATTGCCACAAAGAAGAAGAACTATGAACTTTATTCAGGCAATCTGATATAGGAGTAACTATGATGAAAAGAGCATAAAAAATAAAAGTAAAAAGAAACAATAATGAGCAATTCAGACTGCTTACATTACAGGGCTGCCAGTCTTCGGCATCTTAAGCAGTTGCTGAAGAGAAGGTGCCATGATGTATATTGGACCTGCCCACTGTAGATAGTCTATTTAATTACCCATTGCAGTGTTTGTATACCTCCTGCTTTCATTCTGTACCATGTTCCAGATTTCTTAGAGAGATATTTCCAATTATTTAACACAGTGAGGGATATCTATGGTCTTTCAATAAGAGGTTATCATGGAAGGCCAGTCCACAAAGGCAATTGAGCAGAAAGGGGGCATTAAGCCTCTAACTGCAACTTGCACAAGGCATCATGGAAAACAAAATCCTATGTTCCCAGTAGAACACTTTGGAGTTTTGTATTTTTTCATATAGTTGTAAATTTTTAGAGGAAAAAGGTCTGAATTTATAAACTGTTCTACTGAGATTTGGAAAAAGTGAGACAGGAAGAAAGTGAATTACTTCTAGGGGTTTTGCAGAGAAGGAGTTCAGGCTGGAAAAGAAGCAGTCACAGTCTTCCTCATCTCCAGAAGGCTCAACGCAAAAAAAAAAGAAAAAGGAAAAAAAAGAGGAAAAACAAGTTGCACACTACCAGAAAAAAAGAAAAAAAACCTAAAAATGCATCATTTGTTAAAAAATAACTTCAATACACTGTCATCTTTCAACAATTTTCTCTCATGTGGCACATTTCACAAACATTGATTTTTTTTTGATATTTCACTGTTAGAATTGGATTTCCTTCTTTCTTGCCTGTCTCACACACACACATATGTACGTATACACACAGACAAATCTGTAGTGAAATGTAATAAACTAGCATTGATTTCAACAAAAATTAGATTAAGTGATATAATACAAAAATAGTGGTTGCTGAGGTAGACTTTACCTGTGGTCACGAATTGAGCATTTAAAAAATATATACTTGCTGGATATTTCTGTAATAAATACAAACCATTCCTACTCAGAAAAAAATCAGCAGGTTTCATGTGCTGCAGTGCTTTACTGAAACAGTCATGTGCCTGGCTTTTAATATTTTAATACACCTGTATAGGAAAGCCTCATGTCCCACTTATATTCCAGGTTGAGTGGTCACAGTTCTTTATGGCCTCTTACCTTGTTGACTGAAATCATACACATTTGCACATCTGAAAGCTTTTGACAGTCAAATCAGTTCACAGGCCAGTTATTTTATGTCATCAGTGTAATCAGTGTTGCATTATAAAACATAGTATAAATGTTAGACAAAAGGTTGACCAAATACACAGAGCTTTAATCCACTGAAATGTTAACCTAACGGAAAACATCAAAAGAAGGCATCCACTACAGAGAAGGATGAGAGATATTGCACATTGAGGTGATCGATTCAGAAAGACCATTAAGTGTAGAGCTGCAAGAAATCTAAATGACTAAATGACCAAGTGGCTGGCAGAGATTCCCAGAAGTTGTCTTTCAGACCCACACTGACTGGATCATCTAACATAAGATGACAACACATATGCTATAAATATCACTGCTGTCCACACCAAAGGGCCCATGATTTTCAGGTGAATTATATTGTTTACATCTTCCTGCTAAGGGTTTGCACATTCTGTACCCAGTTTCATTTATTCTGACCTGGGAAATTCTGTGAACTGAGAGGAGAACAATTAAAGCATTAATTGCCAAATCACTTTAAGCTACCACTTAAAGTTGTTCCAGAGGTCAGGTCTACCAGTGTGCCCTGCCAGCGGTGGAGGCTAACAGCATACTGGGCTGTATCAACAGGACTGTAGCCAATAGATGAAGAAAAGTGATTATCCCACTTTACATGGTGCTTGTTAGACCACATCTGGATTCTTGCATCCAGTTTTAGGCCCCCAGGGCAACAAGGATACTGACAAACTGGAACGAGTTCAGCATAGGCCCACTGTGATGGCTGGGGCTGCAGCACTTGGCCTGTGACGGGAGGCGGAGGGAGCTGGGCTTGTCCAGCTTGGGGCAGGGTAGTTTTCAGTGGGACTGACCAGCAGCTCACAGTGCCCACAGGCATCAAGGAGATCATCAAGGAGATGAAGCCAGACCCTGTGCAGCAGGACATGGATGAGAGACAATGGGTACAGACCAAATCAAGAGAGGTTCCATCTGGATATAAGGAAAGAATTTCCACTGTGAGGATAACTAAACCTTGAAACAAATTGTGCAGAAAGGCCAAGGAATCTCCATTTTTGGGGAGTCATTAAAGTCCTGAGCAGCCTGATCTACATTCAGTGTTGACCCTGTCTGAAGTGAGAGCCCTCCAAGGTCCCTTCCAACCTGAATGACTCTGTCATTCAGCAGTACAAATCAGACAGAGACTATAGTGGGTTAAGAATGACAGTGCATACAGCAAATGAGAGATGGATGGACAGAAACAGTCACATTCAAAATATATTATTGCTATGCACTGTACTTTTATAGTCCTTTGTTTATCATCATTTCTATTCATTCTGAAAGAATGGCCATAGCAAACACTTCAATGCTAGTGCTAAGAACAAAAGGTCAGTTATTCTCTTCTTCAAGAGAGAGGTTTTTGCGGGTTGGGGGCAGTGGGTTTTTTGTAGCAGGAGCTCAATATTATTCAGAAATATTTATTTGCAAGAATAACTTGGATTTAAAGATGTTCAAGTGGGTCCATAGGAAAATATAGAATGAATTCCCTCCATTTGGTTTTAAATGGATTCACAAGGACAGGATTAAAAACAGCAGACAAGGAAAATGGAATACTGTAGTAATCTGCTATTTTACCTGTCAAGCAAAAATTTTGGCAATATTCAATACAGTCCAAGTTATAAATTATCATCTAGTGTTACACTCTCTGTCCTTCTTCCGCATGACTATAAGATGCAATTTTTCTATGTTGTTGTTTTATTTTTCTTTCCACTGGCGTATTTCTCACTAGCTCATTCCTTCCTGGTTTATTTAGGCTTCCTAGTTCATAGTTCTCATGTTTTCTGTGTTTATAGAACACCATCATTTTAGTCATTATATCCCCTGGTCTTCAAGATGCTAAATTCCTGCTTTCCGATCCCCAAAGGAAAAAAACTATGAGGGTTTGTTATTTTGTTCCAGAGACAACAGACAGTGACTATGAATATAATGTGTAGGATCACTGGAAGGCTACAGTGTTGCTGAATCACCTTAGAAATGACTGAAAAGTCCATCTTGTCGGGAAGAGGTAGTAAAATTAATCAGTTCAACGGATAGGTGGGATCCATGTAAATGTGGGACAAACATAACATACTTGTACTGCACTTCTAGATCAAGTAATTTCACAGCTGTTTGTTAGTTTTTTTATTCTAGTTAGATGAAGCCATAATGGTTATTTGGTACCAAATACAAAAACTATTTTAATTGCAGTCCAAATCTTCTAGCCAGATCATGAATGCAACTAATGTAGTAATTGTAATTGGCAACTAGGGTATAGGTACACATCAAAACAAAGGTGCAATAAGCATTGCCACTTTAGATGCAATGGCCAAATGAGATAAAAATAGAACTATCAGCACTGTGGCATAAATACCTGCATGGGACACAAATTTGAGCATATAACCTTGAAACTCCAGTATGTGGTTTCATAACGTGCTAAAATCCTGCACCTTCAGCCTGATCAGAAACTTGAGGCAACACCTTTCAGCTGCTATTGTTATCTTATTCTGGCTATATTCAGGAAGCCACAGTCAGACTTTGGCTTGGATAAAATAACCATACCCTGTTTCTGTTTCAGTAGAGAAACAGAGTATTGAGTTTGCATAGTGGAAACTATCTTCACCTGCTGAGACTGTAACAGAGGAACACTGGCAAACAGAACTGGGGGAGGGAAGCCCTTGCACAATACTAAAAGCAGAGGAGGTGGGAACCTCACATGACATTTTTGGCTTAAATTTTGATAGTAGTATAAGTATGTGGTATGTGGTATATGGTATATGCTACAACTCAATTACAATGAGACCATCTGGTAGACAAAGCAACAGTTTTTGTGAACAGTGGATTCAAAGAAGAGTAAGAGAACTCACGACTTTGTCAGACTTTTTACTTACATGTAATGATACAACAGAAGTTACAACGTATTTAATTATGAAGGAAAACACACCCAGAGTAAAGAATATTTTGGGGATGTTATTGAGGGAGAAAGACCACAACATGTTTTTTCATATAGGGGATGCACAGAATATTCACTTGCAACACCTACTTTTGCTAATCTGATTTGAGACCTGTGCAGAAGGAAGAGAATTTTACAACCTGACAAGTTTTCTTTTTTTTTTTCCCTTATTCCCTGCAGTGAGTTTTATTGCCAGGTGAGCTCTTTTGTCAGGATCTCTCAGCCCCATTTAACAGGCTTCTACATGTTCCAGAACTTGAAAGACGCACCCAACATATCATGTGTTCCCGTCATTGGTCACGTTGACACTGGCTTCTTCCCAAATCAAATGTGAATGTCTTTTTTTCCTCTTATCTTTTTTTTTTTAAGTTTCTGTAAAAGAGAGTAGTCAGTAGTGTACAAAAAAAATATCACCCCCCTAAAAAATTAAACAAAAAAACCAAACAAAACCCCCAGTTTAAAGTAGTATGTAACATATATTATTCCCATGTTAAGTATTCAAAGTGCCAAAAGGAATAAAAATCTAAAATGAGCAAGGATGAGACTCATCAGAAATAGTGCAATGTGGTTTTTAGGATAACAGTTTAAACCAAATAAAGGCATGTAGTTCAGATCACTGATACTGATTAAATATATTTGGGTTACTCAGCAATGTCTTCTTATTGGCCCCAATTCAACAAACCACTACACATGACTAATTAGGAATACAAGCATGGAAACAGGATTTAAGCTTTAGAACAACCATATGGGTGCTTACAGCATCTTACTAAATAAGGGCTTGGAGCCTTAGTTAGCAACTTTATTCATGTAGGGTTTTACACTCAGTTTGCTGGAGATGTCATCCCATCAATCTCGTGATTTTTTTTCTCTTGTGCTCTTGTATTCCATATGGCAGAGTTTCCATTTCCCCCTATATGGGGGGGAATTTGAGGGGAGAAGCCAGGCAAGATGTATTTGGTTCATTTCTGTATTTACATTTGACACATATAGAAATAGACTATTTCTTTGTTTATATAATTCATTTATGTCTCACAGAGTTTGGTATCCCAGCAAAATAAAGTTTCATGAATGTCTGCACTTTTATGAGTGCTTCGGTACCAGATTGGAGGGCTAGAAATGAGAGGAACAGTGCTGTACAGCAATAGACTTCTGAGAAAAAAATACTCTGCATTAAAATGGCATCATATAGTTGTTTGTTGTTTCTAAATGATTTCCAGATGAAATGCACAAACAGGGAGATGGTTTTCCTAACTGCCAACTCTGCAAACACAATGTGGGAGAGTAAGCAAGAGTTATATAACTAATTAAAAACAAATTAATTTAATCAAAACCTTTAGGCACTCATTACGCGTGCAGCTGCATTATCTTTTCAGTTTTACCTTTATCCTCTCCCCCCTGCTGTATTGGTTACACTAACCTCTTATTTCCTATCTGAAAATAAACAGTTCTTTTGGGAAAGGTAACGTATCTTTGCGTGTGCTGACACATTACCTGCCTTGGTCTGGATCAGGCACAATTGTAATGCAAATAAACACATCAGTGCAAACAGACAAATACAAACAAAGTACATAGGTAACATGCTATTTTTGTACGTTATTCAAGGCAACTAATTTGAATCTTCTCAGTCACTCATTCAGTAGACAAATATTGTCCCAGCACTTGTGGTCAGTCATAGTTTCTCTCTGTGTGAAAAACTCAGCTTTTAGGATGACATAAGTTTATGACTCGAACAGGTGAGTAAAGATATTTTATTCAGCCAAGTAATCAGCTTCTGAAATCGGACACCTTCGAAACTGGGTGAGGTTTTTTAAGGAGCATTGGGAAACTTCATATTGCTTCAGAACTTTGAAGATTAGTTTTATTGCAATGAAAGCCAGAGGGCTTAAAAGTGAACATTAAAAACAGACAACATTTAATATAAAGAATAAATCTTGCAGACGCTGTACATAATTTCTACTTTGGGATTATTATTTAATGACATGATGGCATGAAAGACTTTGCTTTTATTTGTATGATATTCTCTCTTAGAATGGATGCTTAAGGCAAAATCCTGGCTTGCAATGCAAGGTGTGCCAAGTAGGGAAAAGAATACAGGCAGCCTTTTCCTTTTCCTCATGCACCTGCACAGGTCTGGGGCAGAATGGCACCATGCGTACTGGGAGACTTGAGGAGCAGAGTAAAGGGGTGGCCCACAGTGCCTAAGTCAAATTAAAGATGTGGTTTACCATACTGGTTTGCAGAAAAGGCCCCCTCCCTCCCTCTGCATATGCCTGTGGGAGTTTGCCTAAGGCCATGTCTACACCACACGATAGGGTGCTGTGATGGAAACCTCAAGCTGAGAGACCTCAACTAAATGCACACCAGGCCATGCCAGGTTTTGTGGGCCTGGAGACATTACAGGTACAATAGTTTATGCTGTATCCCGAGCATTAAGTACTGCCAGAAGACCTTCTCCAAAGAAATGACTAACACTTCATTTCTGCCATCACAAAGAAATATCAGTGCTAAATCTAGTACGGGAAGCAGGGGCCTGGGGAACATGGAGCAAGGATGCCTGATTTGGCTGCGTGCAAGCTTGCAGATTAGAAAGAGGAAAGCCAATGGCTGCCGGCTGAGAAGGTCAGATTCATAAGTGTCTCCTTGGGGCTATGCCACTTCCAGACCCAAGCTTGCCTTCATGCAACCAGCTTAGAAGTTTGCATGATATTCCCAAAAAACTTCAGGAAACTTCGGAAAGGACAGAGATACATTTGTGCTTGTGCCACCACCAGTGTTATCACATATAAACATGAGGGAAGCATTAGGGAACCCCAAAACTAAACTCCATTAGAACAGGTGTCTGGCGCTGGTTTAGGTACTTCAGAGTCTCTTGCCATGCCTCGGCTTAGGCACTGTAGCATATCCATGTGAGGTTGGCTAAAAATATATGAGATACTTAAGAGACCTGGGGCCCTCTAGAGCAGTAACTTACACTTCTCTTACACTGTGTCTTACACTTGCTACCTGCAATGGCCTGTGTTACAGTGATTGAGTCCTTCACTAGCTATCTGAAGGTTGGGTATACAGACTCTAGTCCAGGCAGAGAGACAGGGATGTCCGTAAAGTGGCTCATCTTACTGAAAAGTAAATTTCTAAAGTAGATGACAAACTAATTTTTGAGGTACCTATCCCTCTCCCTAGACAGAAAAGGAAGCCCACATGGCCCCATGTACATAAAGATAACCGAAGTGAGTGGAGATGAATTTCACAATACTAATTTGTAAACCCCTGTTTTTCTTGATAAACCAGAATAGGAGCCTCAGCATTTCACCTTATCTCATTTTTGTTTTCTTTTTTATTGTCTTTCTTGAATGTAAAGATCTGACAAGATTTAAAACAAGAATTTAGAGGATTTTCAATTATCAAATTAATGGTATTTGTAATAGTGAACTAGCATTGGTTTTTCCTTACAAGAGAATTCTCTGTTAGAAGAAAAAATTAGAAGAAAAGGAAAGCAAAATTATTTAATATGTAAAGAACACTTTGACCATTATTGTAAGTACTTACCTCAGTGAACATAAAGTCTGGATTCATTATGAGCAACACAATAGGCCCCTCTGTGAAGAATAAACACAATTATGTGACAGAAAGAGCAGTCTGAACTTCTGCTTTATTTACTTAATTTTTTCTGCAACACTTTTCTGCACAGTTTGATAGACACAAACGTTAACCCTAACATGCTCACAATCACTCAGATGACTGTTGTGTCTGGTTTATAACAGAATTCCTGCTCCACCCCACCAGAAGAGTTCCAATTCAGAAAACTTTCATATCGATCTGAAAAATTGTAAAAAAGCTTATTCCTCTTCCTTTTCCTTCATATTATTGGGAAATGGGGAAATCATCCATTTCAAAGAAAGAAATAATTTTATGTTATTATAACTATACAAGCATAAAACTGGTATGAGCAAAAAGACAATCAGGCCCTGTAAATCAAGCTAAGCTGATTATTGTTGGAACAATTCTCTTTCAGAGTTCAAGGCTTCCTTAGCACTGAAGGCACTCAAAAACAATGCGCTTGTCTGTGAGAAGTAAACAGAAAGTTGGTCTAAAAGTGATGTCTGAGCAACAACAAAATGTCTAAATGGGAATTTTGAACTTATGGTCTGTTTACCCTGATTTTATTTGACAAATTCTATGCTAATGAGTAGTAGTGAAACACTGAAGATAGAAAACTGATGTGGCAGTATTCCCTGAGAGGCTCAGAGGGGAGACGAGCACTAACCACAACTATTGTCACTGGTACCAATGATGGGTCTCTAGCTAACATAACACCCTAAACTAAATTACAGCTGAAAATTTGGCCATACTACTCCTTGTGCAAAAAATATTCTTCCCTTTTTTAATTTTAATTTTTGTGTGGAAACATTGTAAACGTCGCGATGGACTGAGCAGTGACATGGACTGGAAGATTCTTACTCTCAACACCCAATCTCAGGATAAGAGGGAGTATAACTGCTCAGTGATGTTTCATACTTCCCATATGCTTTACTGCAATAAAATTGTGTACAATTGTAATAATACTGTGATGTTCTTCTAGAGAGGAAAAAAGAGAAGTCTGGGAAAATAAGTCTTATACAGGTGCAGTAAAAAAAACAGATGGAAATGCCGTCAGGGCCTATGACTTACTTCATGGATCTCCCCTCTGAACACATAACTTGCTTACAGAAATAGGAAAAATGGAATACAGCAGAAAGTTCTCTGCACTCATGGAACTGAACTTTCTAATTTCAGCTCTCCGTATTTCTTTAGGAAATGCAAAGCAAATTATGTCACCTAAGATCAGGCTCATGGAATGATGTTCTTTTAAGGCCCTTGGAAATATACTTGATATTGTTTGTGATAGGTATGAAATGCAATAGATTATGAGTTTCTTCCCCCCCTTCTACCCCACACACTCTATTTACTCTATCTCTGCCCTACTGTATCGTGTGTATCATACAACAGATAGAAAAAATAATTAGAAAATAAAGAAACGGGAACAAAGAGTGTGTCTACACATGCTGTGTTGGCTGATATTATGAAGCATTCTCCAGTGTAAGTGAAACAGTGTAATCTTATTAACTTCTTTGGCTTTTAGAAGTTTGAAAATGACAAGTCTGTAAGAGCTCCATAATCACTTTCATGCATGTAAATTACAGCTGTTCCTGGGATATTTTTATCTGTATCAAATATGCAAACTTTCGAAGCAAATTGTTGGCATTTCTCTCCACTACTAATTATTCCAGGAAACCACAGATAGAGTTTTACAACTTTCATTTGTCGGTATGAAAATAAAAACTGGTAAACATTTTTGCAAGCTTTTGCTGCACTAACTCATGTCAACTCTGCCCCTGTTTATATTTTTTGTCATCTGATGGAACTGTTCATTTCATCCAGTCTCCTGAAGGCCCCAAGCCAGAGTTTAAACTGCCAGTCAGAACATTTCCCCTGACTGTGGGTAAGAATCTAGCTCTCCATACTGCTTTTGTTGCTATTTCAGAAAGCTGACAGTGGTTCTTCTCCTTTTAACCTTTCAACATGTCTCTACTGTTAACTATCATAGATAAATCAGACTGCATATAATTAAGCCATAGGGAGGAACATTCATTTAACCTTAAGGGGTAGCAATGGTTTTCCTCAATACTATACAATACTGTAAAAACAATCATTGCCCAGACATCAACATATGGACCACCCAACTTATAAAACCTCTCATTTTTCATCTTATTAGAAACTACTATAAAGACTCTCCTCAGAATGTAATTGCCTAACACTTGTTTTTGACAGATCGTGTTTAATATAGTATTTTTTTTCATATATAGCAGAGGAAAACTTGGAGATAAATACAGTGTTCAACAAGTGTTCAATAAACTGATATATAGAATATATTAATATTATGGAAGAATATTATAATATATAGACAGGCCTTTATGCATATACCTTTAGGTGTATACATATATGCATATATTGGTCTGAGTCTTTAAAACCAGAGCTGATCTGGAAGCAGGTTGACACCTCCTGTCAGGAAAATTACCATGGCAAAACAAGTCTCCTAGGACAGGATGAAGGACAGAAGCTATATGGAGCAGAGGGAATACTTATTTGGAGACCATGATGTGGGAACGGACTTGAAGCACTCTTAGATCAGTACATTTTCTGAAGGGCTGCAGCTTTCTGGGTTTATTTAAATGCAAATTTTTGCAGCATAGTGAGGGGACAGAGGGAGATGCGCTCTGCCAATGGCTGTGTTAAGTGCCTGCCCCTTCACCCCTGGCTGATTTGTCACCAGTACCCTGCTCACCTCCGTTCTGCTGGTGGAGCTGTTATGTGAGTGCTTCCTACGCTGCTGCAGTCCCAACAGGCTGGGCTTGCAAATGCCTCATTTAGCATAACAGCAATGACACTTGCCTTGACCTAAGACCACTGTAGTCAACTCTCTTTAAAGTGGGCTACTCATATATAAGAAACTGAGCGTGCATGGGGGGACTGTCACTGGGGCAGCCTTGCAGTTTCTATCTGCCTCTGCTTCTCAGGCTTCCTGTGTTGGTTGTTGTAACCAAGCCATTTTGTTTAATATTAGCCCATCCACCATAATAACCACTTTTCAAAACTGTTTATAGCTCTGGTTTATACAACATTCTGCAACGGTGAGTATCATCATTTAATCGGGGGGGGGGGGAAGTTTCCATTTTTGTTTTGTTTTTGAGATTTCTTGCTCACCAAATCCTGGTTATAAGGGATTTTAATCCAGCTTTTGAAGCTGTCACTGAATGGTAGGCCAGTAACCTCCCTGAGAAAGGCAGGACTGAAGGTGGTTGCCATCACAAGCACAGCAGGATTTTGGAAGGTCTGTTTGTGGTCTCATATTTGTTTGAATCCAGCTTTAGGCACTTAACCATAATGGAAAGAATCTGATAGCCTATCCATACTGAAAACCTGTACCAGAAAACTTTCTGAGCTTTCCATTTATACCGATTTCCTTTTACTCCAATTTCCATTTTGGAAATTACTTTCCATTTATACCAACTTCACAATTTGTCAGAGTTTGTACCCAAATGAAATAAACTGTACAGTAAAGTACATTTTTTTTGGTGTATCTGTGCTACCATTATTCAGCCAGGATAGCGATTTTGCTTAGTGCTGTGATTTTTAATATGCCTAATTTACTTAGCTATGCTAGCAGAAATTTAGCATATAGACTAGGCTTTGCTTTCATTTCTTTCTCTTTTTCTATTTTTTGCTTTATGTAGCTCAAATTTTCTCTTAATTTACCTAAACAAAACTAAAATAAGCCTTATGTACTCTGAAGAAAAATCTACTTCTACTGGTTTAATTGTTTAATTAACCCATTTCAGAAACAAATGCTAAAATAAACAAGGATATTTCTTTATAAAGTACACAGTAGAACACCCAAAAATTAATTACAATAAGGATAGCTTTGTAAAATGTGCCATGACCGTGATATAGAAGAACCACTGTAACATTGAGCTTTGAAGAAACATGGAGACTCAGTTTTAGGGGAGGCTGTTTGTTCTCATTATAAGTTAGATACATGAAAGAAATCTAAAAATTGCAGCAGTGCAGTCAGTCAGGTCTGGAGAGATGCTGACATTAAATGGCAGGACTGCAGGCCATATAGCCAGCATACTGCTCACAAAAAGGATAAGGGGAACAGAATATGCTGGAGGAAAGTCTGATGCTTGACAAACAGAATATTCCTTTTCTTGCATATAGATCAGTGGTACATTTTTGAACAAGTTTTTGCTGAGTTTTCAAAGATATAGCTTGTCGGCCCTTAGCACACGTACCATTACCTATTTTAAAGACTCATCTCTACTCCCACTGTTTCCTTCTTCAATACGGACTTGCTGCTGTGATTACTGAAACAACTGTCTGTGCCACAGGCTGTTTCTGTAAGTTTGCATAGAATTATCCAAAATGGGGCTCCGATATTTTTTGAGTCATTAATACAATAAGAGCAAAGAATGTAATTAAATATTTATGTGACTCTTCTTTGCCATGTTTGATAAATTTTATTTTATTGTTTAATGAGATCTTTGAGCCTCAGTTTACAGCTTTAATAAGATCACACCAACATCTTGCTGAAGGGTAACAGCCTTTTGACCTCTTGTGAAAGTCAGCTGGGGAGAAAACAGTATTTCACCCAGAGAATTCTGACTATGACTGTAGACCAGAGTATGCGGAGAACTGGTTGACTATAAGTATTGACAGAATTAGAGAAAAAATTATATTTATGTATCTTAAGGGGTTCTTTTTCCATAGTACATGTTATTACACCACGGGAAAACAAAGCTCTGCAGTATTGTAGAGCTTTCTAATAATAAGCAGCTCGTTCTTCTTTCTTGTTCTTCAAGAACAGTTGTTCAGACCTCAGTCTGCTCCTTTTACATTTGTTCAGGGAAAACACAGGGCTTTTAAGGAGCATCAGAGATTTCAGAAGTTTCTATGAACATTAGGGATTATATTTCTATAGTAAAATTGCCTACCTCTTTAATTAACAAAACCCGTTAAAACCAAATATGCCCACCTTTGCCTTGCAAAATAAAGCACTTTTCTGGTTATTTCTTTAGTCTCCAAGTTAGCTGCGATCTTTCCATGAGTTAATGACTTACTTTTCCTATTAGAGCAATTGAACTGCTTGCCCTTCAACTACCTTGAAGTATACAAATAGCTATTAGCTTGTGTTAGTCATTAGCAACTCACTGTTTTAGACCTTTTGTGCTGCACTGAAATAGATGTACTGGGAAATTATTATGAGCTTTGAATTCTTCTAATTTGTGTCATTCTACAGAAACTGGAGATGACTTGTCATACCTCAGTCACCATGTATATTTGGTAACTCTTGCCTGCATGACTTAATGAAGAAAAAAAAACAAAGCCAATTTTTATTTTTGAACATAAGAAATCTGTGCTCTGTGCCCACAATATTAAGCATATATGCAGCATGCAAAATACCTGTACCACTATTTACTTATGACCTTCAGAAATGCTGATATAACAGCATATATTGTCAAGCACAAAACCGCCCAACTTCTGTTGGACTCCTTTGACCCAAGAACTATAAACATAATGACTGTGTACACACTTGATAAGGACACAGTTATACCATTTATACTAATATATGGTTATATCAGTATAAAAGTTCTTTCGACATTTACAGAGCAGCAACCACATCTGCAAAAATCTTACAAATAGGACTTCTGTCAGTGCACAGCTGTCAACACAGTAGGGTTCGTAAGGCTCATGTGCTTTGCTGCTCCCTGTCCTTCCTTGTCCCCTGTCCTCAACTCAAGAGGTACTGAGGTACACAGTGTGTCATAGGTCAGAACCTGTTTTTAAATACACTGTGGGTTCCCAGACTGGTTCTCGGACCTTATAGGAAGAGTAGGAAAGGGCATTTCACTTCTTGCAGTTTCTTTTCTTCTACCTCTGAAGTTTTGAAGTACTTTTTCAATAGCCATAGCTCCTTTTGCCAGTTTCCAGGATCTCTGCTATGCTTTTACAGTCGGAAACATGGGACTGTGTGATTTGACTAATACAGTTCTTCTGTCCCTTTTAGAGTTTGAATGCATTGTTCTTCAGTATTTGCAGAATATCAATGCCCATCCTATTGACCTGCATTACTACAATAAAGACAAATAAAGTAAAGAAAAAAGCAATGAAAATCAGCACATGCTATAGGCATTCACAAACCAGTTACGCATAGCAGTCCTGTTATCCCTGGTGCGGGAGATGAGGAAAAGGCTTTATACCATGCTGCACATCTGAATGAATTACCTGCTACTGCCAATTTTTTTTGTTGCTCTTGAAAAAGACTTTCCCCATTTACTTGGTTTACATACAGCTTTAAAATTATGTTTTTATTTTAGTTTAGGGATGTAGAATTGAAAGAAATCTCTCTACTCTCTGAATCCAATCCTCTGCTCTTGCAAGCCATTTCATATGATCCCTGTCATAAATTAATCAAATTTTATAATTTCTCTGATTTCCAACCTCAGTTACCTTATACCCACTGTATTCCTTTTTCTTTTACTTTTGACTGGTTTTATAAAATATTATGATGAAATATTGACCACATTGTTCTTAAGTGTAGGGGGGAGTTGGTTTTGGTTTGGTTTGGGGTTTTGTCTGTTTTTTCACTCCCTAGAGTTTATTTCGCTTGTATTTCAAGAGATCAGTAGTCTTCCTATCTCAAGGTTAGTTTGGTCAAGCCAAGCAACTGACAGTCTGCATTTCCTACTTTAGGATAGATACAAAATCCCTTAATAATTCTGGTACCTAGCTCTAGTATGAATATTTTGTTCTTGAATATGTATAAGAAAAGAGGCGTACAACTCACTGGTGCCTTATAAAATTTCTATCTCAAATGTAAATAATTATTTACCTGCAGTTTTCAAAAGCAATTGCAGTTGCTTTTGCAGTCTCAGTTCTAAATAGACAGAGGGATAGCTGCTTCTTTGAAATCATTAAGATTCCTGTAACCCTTGCACTCTCCTTTTTTTTTTTTGTTAATATTGCGGACTACTGTTTCACCATATACAAGCTTTATATATAGTTTTACTGACTAGCATTCTGCCTTCCTCAGCTGTAAATATTTATGAATAGTTTGTCATGTATGTACACCAATTTGCTCCATTACAATTTATTTTATTTAGCTAGATCTAGTAAATATATCGCAACTTCATAATATTCTTTTATTGGATAGCAAAATAATGAGCAACTGTATTAAATAAAACTAATGCATTTTGACATGCAGTTACAAAAACATTGCTGCTGAACCTCAATTATGTTCATTATAAAGGCATAGCAACAACTTCTAGCACTTGCGTATATGCCACTATATTTATAGTGATAGCACTTGTGCTTTTCTGCAGCCATGCTTAATGTGGTAGGGATAGCAATGCAGGTGATTCTGGCATCTCATCAGGGGAAGCAAGGTGTTGTAGTTGTATGCGCTTATGTATACTGACATGCTTATAGGATGAAAAGTCTCTCAGGGTTTTACACAGTCCTATTCTTAAATATCCATTTGCATAACCTCATGGTGCCTTTCTGGACATAGTCTTTCCTTTCCTTTGTCCTCAGTTATGCAATCCATCTTATCCCCTTTCTCATTGCCAACAGCCTCTTCAGACTGGAAAATCTATGAAAACTTGTTCTCCTTTGTCTCTTCCTAATGACCACCTTCGGCAATGATGTGTTTGTGAAGAACACTTGAAGCCAATTATTTAGTTAGTCAATTAGTTATTTTCAGATATTGTAAGAAAATAAAAGATGGCCCTGCATTGTCAAAACCTTTCTAATTGAGCATGCGGTCTGTTAAGGTTGCTTCAAGCCTTAAGTTAGCCTAAGTTAACCAAAAGTGAGCTTTGTAGTGTCTAGTCTAGAGAAAAGCACTAGACTATTGTTAAAGCCCTCAAAGATAAACAGGGAGAACTGGCCTGTTGGGCCTCCTGTAGAATACCAGTAATAAACATTGTTAAACTGATTGAAAGAATGGTAGTCATAGATGATAAACGTGCTCAGCTCAGTGACTAAACTCAGAAGGGCAGGAGATAGAGAAGTTTTGACTACCTTTAAGCTTATATGCTACTCTTCACTATAGGTTACTGTGAGAAAATACACTTCCCAAGGGAAGAAAAATCATCAGTCCTTCCTAAAAAGGTATCAGGAAAGTATGAGGAACATCTATAAACTTTATCAATAATGTTGCCAAGGACAGGCAAGATGCTTGCTGCACTGGCGGGGTGGGGTGGGGTGGGGACGGGATGCAAGCGTGTGGAAGAAATAAAAGGAAAAAAAATTTAGCAAGAAAGATTTGTTACTAAATCCTGATTCTGAAAGTTGAAGAAATATGCAATAACCTGAGAAGATATCTATTTTTAGCTCTGCCTAAGCTTAGCAGGGTATGCTTTATTTTACTCTGTGTTGATCAAGCATCATAACTAGAGTACCATTTTTTATAATTTTTACAGCATATGGAAAGAAATGTTTGCAGAAGGAGGAAGTATTTTTACTAATATCACTCCAGTCAATACAGCTAAAGAAATTAGAGAAGCTTTTAGACTCTAGTGTCCTTTTAGGATTTCTGAAGGTTTTCTGAGCCAAAAGCTTGTATGTTTTTGAAGCAATATCCATTGGTTTAATAAGAGATACTATCATTTCATAAAAGATATGCTTGGTAGTAACTTCAGAGCAACGTGGCCACAAACCTGCTATAACTTGTCTATGAACATATTCTTGAAAGTCTAGTAGTTTCAGCAGTCTCAGTGGTTCACTGTAAAGTAATAGTTTAAATGGCCTATTTTTATGCTTAAACATTGGATTTAATACTTCTCCATTAATGCTTACCATTAATTTTTTTTTTACTATGCTGCTGGTTTAAGTTAGTAGAAAAAATCAGTCTTACTGCCAAGAAAAGATGGAAACTAAATTATTCTAATATTCTAATTTACCAGGTAAAATTTTCCTGGTAAAATTCTAGTTTACCAGGAAATATGGCTTGGATATAAAAGGTATTTGGCAATCTGTTTTTTGGGTTTTGTTTGTTTTGTTTCATTTATTCACTTATTTATTTTCACTTGACTTCTGCAAGTGATTTTCAGGATCTCTTCAAACAATTTATAACATGATTTCTTCTTCCATACATGTCCATACTAGTAGGTGGCCACAGTCCTACCATCAGTACTGTCTAAGAAGATCTAGGGTTCCTTTCCTTCCCTCGCACAATAACTTTGTGCATTGGGAAACTAAACCTTTTGGTCATCAAGGTCACGGGCTTACAACTATGAGCAAACATAAGTTATACCTTTACCCAAATGTTACAATGTGGGGCTTAAAGAAATGTACAAAACAATGCTTGGTGTTGCACTTTTTTGTTTGTTTCTTACTAGAGAGGATGAGGCATCTGTGAACAGCTTCTGATAGCCAGCAGCCATGAAAGATGTATTCAAACCAGAATAGCTGCAGAGCTGGCCTACTATTTTATCATGGGACAGGAAAAAGTTTGGAGGGTTTCAGTAGACTAAAGCAGCTTGGGTTGTTCAGTTTGGGAAAACTGCAGGTGCTAGTGCTATATATAAATACAATGGGGTAAATTTTGTGAGTGGAAAGAACTTTCTGAACTAAAAGATAATGTTACTACAAAAAGAAAAGGGATAAATGGGAAAAGAAGTTCAAGATCCTGAGGGAATTGAGACAAAGTTCCTACCTTTTCATTAGAGATTCTTGAACAGCTTTCCAGTAGCTTTTTTTTTTTTTTTTGGTGCAGATCTCCTAGACCCATTAAAATAGAGTATGATTTTCTTCTTGCAGAATTTGTAACACTTATCTGTCTGAGGCATCAGGAAATTATATTCAATGATTCCAAAAGCCACTTGCTGGTGGGGTGTTGTGAGAAGCAGAAAAGGCCTTGACTCTGTGTAAGCACTGCTCAGCAATAACTAAAACATCCCTGTGTTATCAAGACTGTTTTCAGCACAAATCCAAAACAGAGCCCTATACTAGCTACTATGAAGAAAGTTAACTCTATCCTGGCCAAAACCATCATAGGCCACTTAGTCCAACCTCTTGCTAAAAACAGGTCTAATTGGAGTGGGTCGCTCAGAGCCTTGTTCAATCAAATTTTAAATATCTACAAGGGTTGAGAAACGTTTTCCAGTGTTTGACCATCCTCATGACAAAAAACTTTAACCACGTATCTACCAGCATTTGCCACATTCCAATCTGTGTTCATTGTTTCTTGTGCTATCACTTCTCCCTTACAAATCCATTTCTCTGAACCTGTATGTCATGTGTCCCTGGTCATCTTGGTGGCCTTTCACTATATTCACTCCAGTATGTCCATCTTCATGTCTTGTACTAGGGGCTTGCAAATACAGCACCCTCTGGATGTGGTCTTACTGGTGTCACATGGTGCAGAATATCTACTTCCCTGGACCTGCTGGCTACATCCCTGTTAATGCAGCCCAATATGCATCTGGCCACCTTCTTGGCAAAAAGGGCACATTGCTTAATCAAGTTCAGCTTCTTGTCTACCTTGCCACCAGCCAGCATGGATGAACAGAGAATTTCTGACTGAATTCAAATGCAAATGGAAGTATAAAGGAAGTGGAAGCAGGGATGGTCTACTGTGAAATTCTCTGGCTCACTTGATATCTTTAGGCAAACTGTCAAACCAACTTTAACTTGTGCATTTCTCTTACCACAAATGACAAATTTCAAGTTTGTTTGTTGCTCTAGTTCTTCAAAGTATTTCAGTGTTGGTTAGTAGTTGTAAAATACATCCTGTTCTCCACACTGATCATCCTCCATTTATTTCAATGTTTATTTTTGCTCCTACTTTCTTGCCACATGTTCCTGAAATGTTTGACTGGGAATACCACGAGAACATCTGTGTTGATAGTATTAGGAAGAAAAAGCTATTCCTCTTTTCATACATGAACCACAAGGTCTGCACATTTCTAGAGAGATGTAGAAAAATAAAATTAGCAGCTGAAAAGCCCCAGACAACATTATTTGTAGTCTACTTTCTTCAGTTTACTTTTTAGTGTCTTATAATTCTGAAAAGGGACAGACTAGCAGGGAGTAGAACAGGTCCATGTAGGTAGTGACATTACACTCTCCAAAGAGAGTAAACCAAGACAAATTCAGTCCAAATGAATCATCTCTTGTAGCAAAGAAAGTATATTTTCGTATCATATTCAGAATTATTAATTCTGGGACTGAATATTTTGTCTCTATGAGCTTCTGGATACGGCCATTTGAAACAACTTTTTTCGGTCCACCAAAACTAAAAGTTCTAAAAAAGTTGGAATAAGAAAATATTTGGACTGCCTTTTTTAAGCTTCAGTGAATTGAAATGGATAAATGAGTAAATAAATATTTTTTCCAATTGCTTTGGTTTTAAGAACATTTTTAAGTGCATTTGAAAGCAAATGATTGCTTCAAATTACTAAAATCAAATATATCAAATTACCTTTTTTTGTTTTTGTTTCCTGAAAAATTACCTCAAAATCACATGCTGGTTTTGGTCAACCAGCATGTGCCCCTTTGGGTGGAAAAAAAAAATAAACAAAATTACTAAATTTCATATTCGGCAGGAGAGCTACCAGAACCTCTGAGCTTCCAGGAAAGCAAGAAACTTGCTCCAGGTATCCATCTGTTAAGTAAAGATGTTGGGCATCAGGAGTGTGTCGTGGTTCAGCCCCAGTCGGCAACAAAACACCACGCAGCCGCTCACTCACTCCCCCCATCCCTGTGGGATGGGGGAGAGAATCGGGAGGGCAAAAGCAAAAGAAAACAAAAAACCACGCGGTTTGAGAGAAGAACAGTTTAATAATTAAAATAAAAAAAATAGTGATAATAATAATGATTATTATAATAATAACAATAATGCTAATATAATAAAAAGGAAAAGGGAAAAAGGGGAAAAAACAGAAACACAAATGATACAACCGCTCACCACCCGCCAACCAACGCTGCCCGTCCCCAAGCCGTGATTGCTGCCCCCCTCCCCTGGCCAGCTCCTCCCAGTTAACATACTGGCCAGTTTGAATCAGCTCTCTTAGCTGTGCCCCCTCCCCTCCCGGCTTCTTGTGCACCCGGCAGAGCATGGGAAGCTGGAAATGTCCTTGACTAGTACAAGCACTACCCAGCAACAACTAAAACATCGGTGTGTTATCAACATTGTTTTCATACTAAGGACAAAGCACAGCTGCAGTGAAGAAAATTAACTCTATCCCAGCTAAAACCATAACAAGTGAGGCCTGACTGGATGAAAATACATTCTTCCTTTTCCCTTGATCAGAGTTCCCAATAGAAAAGAAGTGTCTTGCACTACTGTTCTTAAGATATACAAAGAATATAAGGTAATACAATACTTTTGTCAGTGTAGTTTAAAAACCACATTTATCTAGGACTATGAAATTATACTAATATCAGCTTTGATGAATGTGAATTGTGATAGGATGAGGATGTGGATGTCTTTCTTCCTTGTCATCTATAGCTACCTAAATATCTCTGTGGTTTTGGAAGAAATGATGCATGACATCCCTCTCTCACTGGACGCATGGGAGAAATCTTCACCATGTGGAAAACATCCCCATAGCATCTGAAAGAAAATTATCACAGAAAATTCCACTCAGTTCCCCATATTTCCTCATAAGAAAGAGTGATTAGTCTCAATGTTTACAAAATCATTTTTCATGTATTTGTAAAATGAATGTGTGAGTAATATTTCACTGCAGCTAGGACAAAGTTCATAAGTAGACCAAGTGTTATACTTTATTAGATCAACAAGTACAGATGAAAAATTTTGACAAGGTTTCAGACACAATTTTCTCTTCAAACTCAGAAAAAGGACCCAATTAAGAACTTGAGTAACCAATGTTTTGCTTTTTTTTCTTCTATTATGCTTAGTCTTATACAAGATGTTATTTCTAGTTACAAACCGTTCTGAAGCAAGACAACTTATGTAACTACCTCAGAATGAAAATCTACTCCTAATCATTTCATCCAGTGAGAAAATAATAATAATAATTTATATCATGTACTGCTGTTACAAAGTTAAATGCAGTTTAAAGAAAATAATCTTAGTTATTTTGTAAAAATTCCCACTGATTTCAAAGCCATGTGAACGTAGAAGCTGTGGTACTGCTCAACAGTTGTAAACATTTAATGCCAGTCCAGTCAATGGACTTCTGCTAGAATGAAGCCGATGTTGCACAAAGGAATATGGGACATTTTTGTATATGTTTTTTTATTTTTTGTGTTAAATTGTGTACAGCTGATAATGTCATAGAATGACCTGAACAAAGACTGACATGAAACCGAACACAGATTTTGAAGGAGTCATGCAGGTTACCAGCTTCAGAGCCCTATCATACAGCAGCATGTTAACCTAGCTAGATTTAAATTGTGGGCCCCATGAGCACTTCCCACATCCTGGTCAAAGTCAGCTTTTTCCTGACCTCACAGTGGGGCAGGACTTTGGGAATCCACCTTTCTTCCTACTCTCAACAATATGTTGGTCTCTAGGGAAAGAGATCTGGGTGTAGGAGAGAGAAGGAAACTAGGACACGCATTGTCTCTACTCTGGATCATAGGAGGTCCAGAATGCTGGATTTCTTATGGAAAAACACATGGCCTCAGTTTAGACTTGTGTGTCTAGCACAAGTTACAATGCACCTGCAAGCCTTATAACTAAAAGCCCACACTAGAATTCATTGAGAAAAGGCAAGGACTGCTAATCATTTATATTGTGATTTGAAAATAAAATCAGTGAGTGGCATTTTTTTTTTATCTTTTTGCTTTGCAGCTTGGTCTATGTAGGGAAGAGTGAAGAACAGATTAAGTGAACTGTTACTTTTCTATTAGCATCACTCAGTGTAGCATAAGTACAGTTTTCTCATATGATACAGCAAAAGTTCAGGGCTATGCAGGACCTCTTCCTCCTCTCTCCCAGTATGACAGATGCCATAAACTAATTGTCATCCAAGTCTTATCAAACACCAGTTATTTGGTCTTTCTTTGACTGGTTATCTTTAGATAGAACTTGGCTTTGTTTTTATCAATTTTTTTGTGATAAAAGAGTGGAAACCTGTAGAGAATTAAATGTATCAATATTTCCAAGGGACTATAAATAGAAAATCCTTTAGACATATCTTCAAGCTGTGGAGTTCATTTTCTACTGTGAAATCTCATCACTTTTGGAAAATACCTTTGTATTTCAAAACAATAAATATATTTGCAGCTTGTGACTTTGTAACACTCAAATAAAATCGTTTAAATGTAAGTATATAGGATAATTTTCATCATGTAGACACTTGTAATTTTCCTGAGAAGTTAGTATCTTTTTATTTTGTACAATAATAGGGAAAAGTGGGAAAGATCAGGATGATCTAGCCCTGTTCAGGTTCCAAAGGCACACAGAAACAGAAAATGTACATTAACTGATTGCCGTTTTATATACACAGCTGTCATGTTACGTCACCACACTTCAAAGTAATAAATCAGCAAAGCATATTATGTCAGAACTTGAAAACTATAATACGTTGCTGTTGATACACTAGACCCTTAAGACAATATCACAATCTGCACTTTCTAGCACAGATATTTGCTCTGCAATAAAACAGGAATAACAAAAGCTCACAAGGCCTCATGCTCTTTGCCTCCCTGGAGTTTGGCAGGCTGTTCATCCACCTGACACAAATAATCCCAACAATTAGACAATATAACAACAGAAACATATGAACTTTTTCTGAGAACCACTTTATCATATGTTACATAAAAATATTTGAGGTCTGAGGAATGGTCAGACTGAAGTTCAGTTCATGATTATTTACAATACGGCATACGTTAGTCTAAACGGATTCTACAAACAGCTTTGCCATCTGTTGTTTAAAAAAAACAGAAAGAAGAGAAAAATGAGCTCCATTTGTTTCAGACAGCTATGGGGTGGTCAAGCTAGAATACTTGGCATGGGAGATGTTTAGAATTGGCAAAAGCTTGTATCTGGGCTGTGCTCACAGCTTATTTAACTCATCTGTAGCTGCCTTTGTTATCCAAAGCACTAAATATATTTCTGCAGCCTGCATATGGGCTCACTGTGGCTAATCCTGGCTACCAAGAGAGGGACCGAGGCTGCCCTGGACCCTCCATGGCTGTGACAGACAGTCCCAGGCCAGAGTTTCTGTAAGCAAGGTTTCACCTGCAGACAAAGACTGCCAGAGCTAACCTGGCTGCCATGAAGGCAGTTGTTTCTCCCAGCAAAAACAATATCAAGGAGTAGGACTCCTGCATGCTAAGTAGTAACAAAGTTCTCTAGTTAAAGTCTCTTTTTTGCCTCACAGGGCTACAAACTGGCAGGCTGGGATGGCATTTGGATGTTCAACAGAAGTGGTTTTTGGGACCAGTTCAAGAGGAGAAGGTGAGCTGTAGTTGTCGCTGTCATTAAAAGTACTTATCTTGGCTTTGTCTGCAGATGGGGGACCCAGATGACACCACAGCTGGGGAGGTTTCAGTGGTGGCAGAACCCTGCACACCAACATCACAAGGCAATTTGGCCTTATCAGTGCTGGTAAGATGTATTTGCATTTGTACTGGAAGAAAACCCAGGGCTGGAAGACATAGTACAACCAAGATGGATATTTTAGACTTGTGAAATAGCTTCCCATGGACTCCTGTCTGAAGCAAGCAGTTCTGAAACCTCCATGTGAAAGGCCTTTTACAACTATGGATTTTCATGGATTTTCAGAGAAATTTGTGTTGATGAGTCATATCTTACACCTGAGGAAAACCAATGCTACATGTCTTTCCCTATACTTTATTATTATTATGCTATCAAGAGAATATGGTGAGGACTCAATATCTTATATAAAATTGCTAGAATACACAATACACAAACCTTTTTGCAATATTAATAAAAAGCTCTCTGGCTACCTTTAAATTTACCTGGCTTTCAACTTATTTAGAAGTGTAAAAAATTCAAACATTCAGTGAAATAAAATGTGTTTGAGACACTTCCTGAAGACTTTGTTCACATAAATCATTACACTCCTCTTTACAGACATTTTTCCTCAGGTGGTAGGTACCACAAAGGTAATAGTCTTCATTTATCAGATAATTCAAGTGTAATGTAATAAAAGTTACTATCACAATTTTAAACTTTTCCTCATATTGTTTTACAGACCTAAGAAAGCAGGATACTGTTAAAAAATAGCAAATGATTTGAACCTTTGACCAAATATTAAATGTTGCATATAGAAATTTTTAGAGATGAAAACTAAGTTTAGTAAGTTCCTACCATGAACCTTTTCCCTCCCTCCCTCCCCCTTTTTTATTCACTTACTGACCTACTTGGCTATGGTCTGGAATGAAAATAAAATCAACTGATACACGGAGATACAGGCCAACATTTCTAGCTCAATTTCTGCAGAAGAATTCTTATGTTTAATTCAGATACGATTGGGCATAGTCTCCATATCTAGGCTGAAATGAACTGTCACACTTACCCAGGTTTGACCAACACTAATAATCCTGGGCAACAAATGTGGATGAGCTTTGAGGGCGTTTCTTCACCTGGGAAGTTAGCTCATGCTAGTGTAACGCCTTCCCACCCACACACCTGTATTAGGGTACATCCATGCCTGCTGTGTGGATAGTAAATGTATGCATTTGTGTGAAAACCACATGGTGTACAAACCGTGCCTATCTAAAATAAAACCAACTTGGTGTAATTCTCTTGTAATCATTGAAGATTGACCTGGATGGAGCTATAACTATTTACCCCACAAAATAGTCTTAGTTTGCAATACTTTCTTCTTGAGACTGAACCATTCCACAGAATAGCTAAACAGAAATCCTGCAAGAGATTGGCAGTGCAATTGGCAAAGTGTAACTGTCTTTCCAGGGATGTTCAGGCTCTGGACTAAGTCTGTGAGGCAAGAAAACAGATGTATCGCCTCATTTCCCTTTTGCTCCTCTAAGGCATAAACAGGGATTTTATTCTCAGACAGGGCCTTCAAGTGAAACCAACCCTCATATAAGACGTGGAATCTGAAGGCAATGAGTTAGACATTTTTTATATGCAGACTGATCCCATAAATTAAACCAGACTTGTATTTTTATATTGCCTTACTCTAATACATTATTGTGCAATTATTGACTTACAACATCCTCATCCAACATTCAGAATTGCTTGAGCCTGGAATAAAGAATATGCCTCAAACCCAGCTGTGCTGGGGAGTTTCTCATTGCACTTGTATGTTGGATAAGATCTATAAATACAAAAGTGTCCCACACAGTTTAAAAGACTATTTATTTTAAATGTACCATCCTTCTTTTCATAGATCATTTCAGCCTTTTTACCTCATTTTGACAGTTTAAGTAGGACTTGAGGGATGTCTTAGCCTCAAATGGGAAATCTTTGCTGAAAAATCTGTTGAATAATTAGAAGATATACAGCACTTTTTTTAAAGCTGGTGTAAAAAGGCATTACTCCTTTAGTCACTTGAGTTCTCTGGCGTTGAGTGAACTGAACTGTTTGCCTTAACTTCAGAAAAATTAATTTAGTGTGGCTTTGTTTTAAAACATGCTGTGCTTTTGAAGTTGTTATATATGCCTCTACCAAAAAGAGAAAAACTTAAACATCTGGCATTTGCTTCCTATTTTCCTGCATCTTGTCTGGGAAGATAAATTCCTCAAATCATTGTGTAACGCGTGTAACATCTATTACACATAATCATTACCCGCTATAATGCTTTGGCTGCAACACATGTCTTACAGTTTGGATGAGGGGTCAGCCAATTACACACATGATGTGAGTAGGTGTGCCAGCTCTGAACCTGACCTGAGGTCTCCAACATATGTTTTACGTTTCCTAGTCAGATTGGGGATTGTGTTGTTGGATGCTTTATTTTTTGCTTTCCAGCTGGAACAGACAGTCACAGGGTAAGAGAAGAGATGCCTTAGAACATTGTTATCCTTTATCTGTTGCTATCTAGAAAGTGATTGTTTTTAAAACACATCTTTTTCAGACTTTTGTCTAGTTTTAGAATTCATACATGTGACAGGGTGTTCACCTTCTGGAGCTTTTTCTATTGCCTGGTATTTGTTTGAGCATGACAATTATTTCTATATCCAAAACATTTTTTCCCCTATATCTACACTTAACTTCTAAATATCCTGTAATCATACATAATCATACAGCTTATACAGGTCTTACAGCTCCATTTCTTTTAATGCTTCCTAAAAGAAATGAAACATAGTGTTTTTCAGGTTTTAGTTTTTCTCAGAGTTTTCCTAGCTTTTTGTGGAATTTGCAGTCAATGTATTTCTGGCAAAAGCTCCATCATTGATTGAATTAATTATATAATTCAGGTGTAGTGGTCCAAGTGAGAGAAGAGGACGCTGTCCTATAATATGAAACCTGTGCTTCTACAATGCCTCTATGTTTTGCAGAATCATAAAATAAGGATAAGAAGGTACTTTGAAAGGTCATCTAGTCCATCTGCCTCCCCCAAGGCTGGATCTGCTTATACCTGTGGCAATTCTGGCAGATGTTTCTCTAACCTTTTCGTAAAGGTATCCATTGACATCCACAATAAGTGGTTCTTTCTTTCTCCGGTGCAAGTGTCTGTCCATTTTCATGCATGAGCACACACAAAGGGGTACTTGGTGAAACTTCAGAACTCTGTATCCCTCATATATTAAATAGCTAGTTTTTACAAACTCTTTTATATGAAAGCAACAGCACTTTTAAAAGCATGGTTCTAACAGACAGACATTTTTCCTGTGTGAAGAAAGCAGTGGTTAATAACTATACGTTAGTGAAAGAATTAATAAAACAAAATTAAAGGAGAAAAAAACCAATCCAAACGCGAGTAAATATGGAAAGCAACTAGAAGTTCAAAACTGGCATACAAGACTCTTTTCATTAGGTTACTAACTAATTAGTGATGGCTGTGCTGACCAGATAGAACAAGACAGATTCTCATTTGGATTAAATTGCATTGTTCAATACAGTTAATACTATTCATATAACTAGCTCAGCATTTAGCTCCAGATATAAAGATAAAAATGAGCTTGATATATTATGTCTGGCAGATCTCATTCTGAAATATTTTTCTTTGAAATTCATCATATTCATTTATAAAGATGAGCAGTATACATAGTAGCAGTAAGTACTGCATTCTTTACATTATCTCTTTGGAAACAATTTCATGTCATGAATGACCGATAGGGAAATATCAGGCAAACTCAGCAGAGGAAGAGCACCAATAAAAGCAATTATTCCTGTCAGAGCAAGTGGGATTGTTTCCAGTTATTCATAGTCTAGATTCAATCAGTGCATGTCTAATTTAGAGTCAGACCTTTCCGTCCTGTGCTATGCTTCTGGACTCCCTGATTCTCTCTATCAGTTGTGATCATGACAGTGTAACGAAATGGAAGATCATGCCTTACTTAAAACAGACATTTAGTTCTGATTTGTGTTTGCTTACCACTCTGCAAAAGTGACCACTCACAGAAATCTCTTGAGGGAAATGCAATGCAGTTATAGCTCAAACGCTTGTCTTACATTAAGCCAAGAGACTTAAATCAAAAATCTTTAATGGAAGAGAAAGGAAATCTTTTCCATTCAAAGCTGCACGCTGTTATTCTTGCTTTGACACTCTGTGACTACTCCATGACTTTTCAACAAACGTTTTTCATTTCTGATGCCAACGACATCTGATAGTAAAATACCATGTATGACAAGAGCCTAATGCTTTATAGAAAATACATCTAGAAGCCCATCTAAAAAAAATAAATTACTTTTTATTCCTGTATATCACAAACCCAGTTGATTAAAGCCTACAGCAAGTTCCTGTTAATTTGGAATTATACTTAGGCAGAATATAATTGTAGGTAATGCAAAGCTGGGTGGCTGTGGCTGGCCTAAAATTTGTTGTCAGCAGGAAGAAGATTAATTTCATTTACTCTCTTTGTCATGTCTCACTGGCTTCCTGTCTTTTTTGCTTGTTATCTCCAGTGAGCTGCTGCTGTCACTCTCAATTCACTTTCTACTCAGTTATTTGTTATCTGACGGATCTGTCTACACATTTTCCCAATATGACATTTTTCCCCTCCTGAACCAGAGCTGTTATCACAAAGCTTACACTGTGGGAGAAAGCCTACGCGGAACTTAAAAATGTAAAGAAAGAAAGAATAAGATTTATACTATTCCACAACAATGCTCCTGCCCAAGCACTCTGGCTGCCTGAGGAAAACAGCTTTTTTTCTTGTATTTTTGTCATGTAAATAAAAGAAGCAGTGATAAGGTATGAAAGCATGTATTTATAGGCTCCAGACCTTATGTCTCAGTCCTTGCATCTGTAGAAAAGACCAGGAATAATAGGAGTACTCCACTATGTTCAGAATAATATGGTACATAGATGAGGAAAAGTTAAGGGCATATTTGCCATATTTGTCTGTATGAGCCACTTTGCAGAGTGGTCCTGAATCAGAGGATGTGGTGTGTCCTGCCTGCGGTGCTGGATTTTCACAGGATTACCCACTGTAAGGGGACACCAACGTTTCAAAATGTTTATCCTATGTGGGTATACATGTGCATGTGGACGTGCTGTTTCAATTACATTCGCTCTTCCAGACCTGACATAACAGATTGCTCTGTAATACAGCTCTGTAGACCTTCAGGGGCAAAATGGGAGGACCAGGGTCAGGCTGCCTTGTTTCTTCCCCAGAGGAGCAAAGGAAAAGCTACTGTACCATTTTATACCCTCAGGCTACACATAGGATATGTTTAAGTGCTTTGCTAAATTGCCTTTAACAGTTGGGCTAACTGAAAGAGTATACAGTGCCAAGTGAGCGACAAAAAGCTATCCTTGGTGACTATTCTTTCAATGTGCAAGGGTCTTAACTTTATAATTTCTCCCAAGGATAAGAAAATTTCAGAACTGAGGGTGACCTTTTAGTATGTTTAGAAACTGTATAGGTTTTGTTATAAAAGTAAATTACCAGAAGTACACTAGAACAAAAAGTGTGTTATCTGAGGTGTCCCTGCTTTCTTATATCCTGCTTTGGTGTAGGCGAGAGGCTGTTCAACAAGTCCAGCTTTGGTGAAGAACCCCACCCCTGTAGGATCCTTTTATTGCCAGGTGAGATAGACTTCCCAAACAAGAAACCTTAAGAACTCCAGCTGGGATCCCATCCTATCTGAAACTGCTTCCAGGAGAAGTCTTGCTCTCACCATTGACTACAGAGAGAACCAAAGGAAAGCATGCTGCTTTTGATAACATTGGTCTCTGTTAATTCTCCACATAAGTGTTGTGCCTTGAATGCTCTTCAGCAATGTGTCATTGGTTTCAGGTGTGTTAAAGATTACATTTATTTCAGACTGTCAGAACATGAGAAACAGTTGATGGATCATATGAGGTCTAAACCTGGGCAGCAGACAATAATGGAGAAAGAATATAGGGACTGGGTAGAGTAGGGACATAATAGTGTTTTCCCAGACTCTACCATCTGAACTTCAAGTGATTCATGGCTCAGGGAAACACAGTGTGACTAGCAGTTTATACTTCTTTAAAGATCAGTCCTGGAAAACACTGTCATGAGAGCCCACTCGGTGATCTTCCAACTCCCCTGTTAACAGCCTAAAGCTCACCTTTGGGGGTGTGCCTGCACATACACCCCGGCAGGATACAAAGAGATGACTCAAATTATGAGGGGCGCAAGCTCAGTGAATTGCCTACTTTGCATGAAGTAATAAAAAGATAGTATCAAAGTGAAGAATTCAGATCATACTTTGGCTGTTACATGGGAAGCTCAGCCTCCAAACTGCAGTAAGCAGTGTGCTATGCCGAGAGCATCTCTAAAGAGAAAGTTACTTATCACTGCTAAAATGCAAAGGAAAGTTCTCTCCCCGCTCCTGGAGTGAGTGGGATGGCAGTGAGGAAAGTTCTCATGCTGCTTCTGGAATGATGAGCTGGCAATGCATCACCGCTTACAGACAGATATGGCAAAGCCCCACTAGCACTAGTCACATCAGTTTTTGCTGTGGCCCAAGTCAGCTGGAAATTTTCTGCCCAGAAGTTGATCTTACCATTCTTTAAAAACAAACAAATGAAAAAAAATCTGGTATCTTCAAATAAAAGACAGATGTTTTCTCTTACAGGAAAGGGGTAGCTTTACTACCTTAAAAGAATGCTAGCTTGCTTTTTTTTTAGACACTACGTACATTTATCAGTGAGAAACAGACACTAAAACCACTCTTCTTGCAGTTTTCTTTGTAGGTGAGATATGGTCCATATAGTGTCTTTTCCAATATACATCAAACACATAAGCACATTCTCAAAGTATCCAGGAAGATGACTGTAGCTAACACCACCAAACAAATGGAAAAGATCATTTTTCAAGCAGAAAGAATAAAGAAGGAGCTATAAAACCTAAAGCATTAGTTTTTAACTAAAGCAGGGAAGCTTGAAGTAGAGAAAGAACATAATTTGAAATTATCTGGCAAATAAATGTATATAGCTAGAGACTGTAATAAATTGTGAAATCAGGGGCATGCCATTTTCTTTCTGTTGCTTAATACAAAAGGGTCGATGCTGATAATATTACAGAATATTACAGTGTGGCCAGAACTAACATTTTTAAGCTTTAATGTACTATTCAATTTCACTTTTGTAATATCTGTAATGACTTTAGGTGCCATTCATGCTGTTAACCCACACACAAACCAACCACAATATTTTTGCAAATTATGGTCAACAGACTGTCTTTGTTTTGCAGCATTTAAGCAAGCAGGAAAACTCATAGCTTTCCAGGATTTTTCCAAAAACTGTCTATTCATTTGTTTGCCATTTTCGCTTGCCATCAACAACATCATTGTTTAGTGGAGTAGACTGGGGACAGGGTGGTAGCTAATTCCTGAAACAGCATTTTCATCACACGATGCAAGCACACACACAAATCTCTGATCCCACAGAGCTGAAGGTTTAATGTTCAAATTCTAGTTTAGGTCACTCAATGAAACATAATCTTTTTCTTTTTTTTGCACTGTATTTACTACAGTCAAGCAGAGACAAGATAAAGCATCCTTGTAGAAAAGCTTTTTCTGAATTTGTACTGTTTCATGTATGAGAAAAATGTATCTGGAAGCTACAGAGAACTGCTTTTAAAATAATGATTACATCACAGGAAGGAGAAATCCACAATATACATAATGACATCAAAAGACAAAAGTGAATTTAATTTTACACATGCATTTCCCATATAAAAATCCAGCTTTTTCATTATACCTTAAGCCAGATTCTGAGAAGCGTTAAGAAAAGACTCATCTCAGTTGAATAGCTAGGCTTATTTTCATACAGTGACTTACACATACATATGATATATTTATATATATCTGTAGATAAATAATTTTGGGCGGGCTTTGTTACCTTCCAACTGGAGACCCTAATTACTGCAAATAAAGCATTACACTAGACCACTATATGGGTGGCAAAGGCCACGTTTATTGCAGACACTTTAGAATACTTTAAATCATTAGCATTTTTATTGTGTCTGCTTGCTGTAGCCTTTCATCTATAAAAACAATTTCCCTAGACACCATGAAACCTATTTCTAAATGTGTCATCAAATACAATGAAAACCTATTAAAAAACTGAGTTATAATTTCTTGGATTGTAAAATTTTGTGGTTTTAAAATCTCATACAGCTGGGACATTCCAAGACTAGAAGTGAATATGAAATCCCATTTGGAACCTGGAAATCTCTTCTTTCACAGAAAGGGAATCTGCACTGGCAGAGTAAAGAGACGGGACATGTTTTTTCCTTATATTGCTCAAGCACAGGGTATTACTAATACATGGTTTGGGTCTGTTGCAATTTAAGGGAGTAAGGGGAAGAAATTTTCTGTCAACACATCTGAAAATATACATGCCTAATTAAGAATTTGGGAAGTTATTTATGACCACATAAAAGATTAATACAGGAAGAGTGCAGATGCCATAAGTGATGGGTAGAATAACAAGAAAAGTATATCTAGCGCAATTCCAAGATTTACGTTATTTAGATTATCAACATAAAATTGTATAAAAGTGTTACTACAGGTGTTTATGCTATTAGTCTGATTTTCATCAAATCAGAAACATCTAAATTTTGTACATAAATCCATATTCCAAGGCTTTTTTTTTTTTTTAATATTAGGATGCACAGGCATTAATATGTTAATAAAAAAGCAAGTTGAAAATTCCAGTGTAGAAGACTTCAGAGACAATATATTATTTTCTGCATCTCTGTTTTTCCCATTTTGCACATCATGAGTGCAATGGATGGGACATTACTCTGGAAGCTAGGAACACATTTCTCATCTTGATGTTGACTCTAAGTTTGGCCTTGGGCAAGTCAGTCAACATCTCTGTACTTCAGTATACTCAACAACAGAACACAGATAATAAAGCTGTATATACACTGTAAATCTCTGAGAGCTGGATTACAGCATCTTAAAGAAATACTTTTGGAAGGGATTAAAAAGTTCTGCAATGTTCTCCAGAGCTTTCTGTCTTACTGCTTCCCTATAGATGCAGCCCCCTCATTTCTCAAGTAGTGCAAGAAGCCACAGCTAATTGCAAGTGCTGCACCTCAGAGTTGGCTGTAAGACCCAGTAGTAATGTTTTAAACAGTTGTCTATCGTATAAAAAAAAAAAGTCAAGACCTTCCCACCTATAAAAGGAGCTATGCCTCTGAACTGAGTTCATGCAGTTTAGCCTGGTTTCCTGTGTTTCCACTTTCTGCATCTGTCCTCACACAAGAATCCTGGGACCAAGCGGATGTGTCATAACCTCAGGATCCTCCCCCCAGCACCTGTCCCCCAGTCTTCCAGATCTTCCTTCACCCTTACCTCTCACTCGTCCCTTTTCTTTGTGGATCTCAAGACTGGCAGACAGGGCAGTGCAGAGATGTCCTGCCAAGAAGAAGGGTCATCTTCTTATATGAGCCTTGGAATATACTTATTTCCTTTATGAATTTTGCATGAAGAACTTAAGGTAAATGGAAAATATGATTACCTTCTCTCACAAGAGCGCTGTGTGTATTAAATAGTTCATGTCTATTAGGCTTTGTTAAGTATCATTTTGCAATTTTGATTTCTCAATTCTAAAGTATTATTATAGTAGGTATTGCATCTAATTATCAGTCACCCCTGTCTGGAGGAAAGATCATATATTTTAGCTGAACTGGTATTGCAGAATCTCCTTTATCTCACAGCAAAGCTGTTACCTAATTTGAGTTGAAACAATTAAGCACTGAAGGTTCTTTTCAGGTCCATTTACAAACTTCATTCTTTGAATCAAGTCTTTCTGGCATGGGATTCCTTTATAAATATGTCATTTGAACTTCTAATGAACTTCGTGAAGTTATGTGATCGGTAACAGACCAATGCTACTACCACCATGACATCAGTACAGTTTTCCTTCCTAAGAACTTAAGCTTTATTCTGATGAACTGTAAAGTGTTTAACTAAGCAGGTGTACTTATTAAAGATGCTTAAAATATCTGGCAGGATCAGAAAAGTAAATACTTACATTATGTCAATAAGCCCAATATTCTTTGTAACTTTTATCTTCTTTTATTGGATTAAAAAATTCCCCCCCCAAAAAAAAACCCTTGCTCAGGCATTTTTCACCACTTAAAGTTTTGTTATTGCAAGCAAAGTTTGAGCCTACTTACATAATAAAAATTAAGGCCAAGCTAAGTCTTGGGAAAGTCTTCGAAAGATCAAGTGTCCATGTCACAGAATTACAAAAATAGATAATTTATTTATAAAACTATAAACTTAAAAATAAAATTCTGGATTCTCTGCATCTTATCATACTACAGGAATTAAATGACTAAACTATGTATTACGGCATGTATTTTAAAAGTTACTGAAGCAAAAGGTAAGGGAAGAAACCAATGAATATGAGAAGAGACCATATCCTAATAATTATCATCTTGCAATCTAAATGTAAAATAATCTGACCTAAAAGAATGGGAAGAAACTGCATAAAATCTCTTTTGTAATGGATTATTACTTAGTTAACTAAAATTATTTATTTCTCAGTCTATATAATTTTTTTTTTCTCCCTGAATTTAAGCAGCAGTTTATTTTCAAAATGTGATTTCTGAATTTAAAATTTTGCTTGGTGGGTGTATGTGTCATATTTACTCAATTACTACTTTCAGATTTTTTTCATGGACATTGTTTGCAAATAGTTTAGTGCAATCCCACTTTAAAGCCTGTCTTCCATAAAAGAATATATGTGTGTGTGTGTGTGTAAAGAAATTTCTATTTGTATGTATAATAATAATTCAAAATACTATTCAGGTAGAAGAATGGTCAAGGAAAAAAAAACACCTAAGAGCCTAGAGAATGAAGTCAGTGATTGGCAGAAACCAAGAAGGGCTATGAAGAAGACCAGTTCCAGATCTGAACCTGGCTTTTAAAACCATCTCCCACTTTTATACTGAGCCAAATAAAAAGAAAATCAGATGGGTGTTATCCCTAAGCCCTTATTGCAAATCTACTTTGAATAATGGAGCGTTTTGCAAAGATCTGTGACTTGGCTGCCATAGGGTTCACCCTCAAAATGAGAATAGCATGGATATGTGAGCTACAGAGGCTTATTTGCTAGGGCATAGCAGTGAGCTAACCCTACCTTATTGTTTTCAGGACCCCAGCTAAGAGTGCTGAGCTGTGGGGTTTGGAGGGATGAGTCCCTATGAAGCTAGCTGAGGACTTTTGGCACCATGTTGCCCAGAGTGTTATAGACATGCTCTCACACTTTTCACATATAGATTGGTTGGGGCCCTCTCCTTGAAAACCTCACTGCATCTGGATCTTGGATTGTAGTCTGACCTGCAATTAATAAAAAGTACAATCAAAAGATAGGAATGCTACATCTCATTTCCATTTGTTCTCCAGATTCTTAGTAATCCCAGACAGATGTTTTAATTCACAATAAAAAGACATATGAAAAAACTAAAACTCAGTGTATTTTCAAGAAGAATATAGAGCACCACGTTGACCTAGCGTTTTGAGCTTGCTTTTGTACACTGTACAGTTGCCATTCCACTAGTAATTTATTTTAAAAAGTCATCGCATGGAACTCTTCAAATCAAGTCAACAGCACTATCTATAATAATAACAATGACTAAAGTGTGGTATTTAAACTGTCCTTGTCCTCTTCAAAGCATTTTACAAATATTAATTAACGATCAGCTGAAGAATAAGAAATTTTTGGATGGAATATTTCAATGCATAATCCTTTGATTAATTAATATTTATAGTGTCAGTTTTATCCCTACAGATTTATGTGGAATTTCCCCAGAATTATTTTGGCCCACTTTATTTCCCCGCCTTTCTGGGAGGTATTAGTACATATCTGAAACATTAATGTCTGGAATAGCATTACTTTTTATGCAGTGCTTTTCATATTGTGCATTTTTATCTCTTGGATACAGTGCTTTGCAGATTTTGGGCTGACAGCTGAAAGCAGTAACATACACATGCATCTTGGACCATTTAAAAGTTATTCTTCACATCGCTGCTCAGCAGCACTGAGAGATGGTACCTTACCCTGCGCAGCTCTCCAGAGGCCACAACAAATGCAAACTGTGAACATGAGGGGTGAGACAGATGGGAAGAAGTATGTGTGCAAAGAGCTCACAATGACAATTTCTAGCTTGCAAATACTTCAGAAGAGCCAGGGAAATTATGGAGCTATAGAATGTGCTGTGGTCCTCAATGATCACCTGGAAACACAGTGGCGAAAAGATTACAGGAAAGATTTTATCAACTGCTGTAGCCATTTTGTCCTATTCTTGAGACAGAGAGACACTGTAGAGAGGTCCCTTGGAAAACTCTTTGGTGTGGATAACAGCCAAACAGGCTGTTGCTTCAGGAGCTCCCAGGAATTCCCAAGAGCACAATCCAAGTAGGCCAAGTTTTAGGTTTTGGCCTGGTTTTTTTCTGTCTGATCTTTATACATTGTGACCCAAAGCAAATGTCAAAAGCTCCTGCTGTGAGGCAGGCTGAATACTCCCAGGGCTGACTTAAACTTCCTTTCTTATATTAGATTTTGTGAAGATAGATTGACTAGACAAGCAAGTGCTTTGGTATATATTCTACCCTCTCACAGATCCTCTTTTATTTGACATTCCCTTCCGTCACTGAGCATATCCCCTTTAAGTGTAGACACTGATCTGGGGAAACATCAATTCACTGTAATCTCGACCTGCCTGTTCCGAGATAGCTAATGTATATTTCTAGATCTTTGCATTGTCTATGTACACATATGTCTATGTATATGGAGCCTTTATCTGCATTTATTTTCCTTTTACGACCCTGATGATTGCTTTAGAGACCGTATGAACTCAGTTGATTGATAACTTAAGAATGACTACTACTAATGACCTGAGAAACATGTACTTTTTTCTTGCTAGTAGAGCTGCACTGCATCTCAAATGTTTTGTGGTGATTTGCCCAATTCTGCATAAATGATTCTTCTAAATATAAGGTGTGTTATCCTGGCTTAGTCATTCTGAGAAAATCCAGTATTTTAATGCAGAGTTTTCACTTAAGTAGTGCATGTCTGGCTTTCTATAAGGTGGTTTGGCATTGCATTGCATCATCTAATACACTTTGATGAAAACAATCACCTGGGAATTGAAAGGACAGAGTTCAAAAATAAGATACGAGGTAGGAGACATTAGTAGCTTCACAAATACATATACAGAGTTCAGGTTCCCTTGGGAATTAACACAGATCCTCTATTTTCTTTGGCATTCCCTTTTGTCATAGGAGTGTCCTTATAAGCATACATAGTAATATGGGGAAATGTCTGTTCAATATAATTTCTGCCTCACCATTTCAGGATTCTCATTAGTGCAGGTTTGTTCAAAGACCAATATGGAGAGTATTAGCTCAACAGTATAGAAGCACCAAAATAATAAAAATAAAGATTTTGTATTACTCTACATTTTAACAGTATGTTAAACAACTTCCTCTTCTACATTTTGCAAGCGCTTTCTAAATTAACAAATATAATATAGGCAGTTTGTAAGTAAATGCTCTGTTTCGGTATCTTACTAAGTCTTCTTTCAGATGGGGCATTGCCTGCTTAATACTTCTGTAGAATCTGGCATACATTGGTTTTTCCAGTTTCTGTTCTCAGATCACAAAATCATGATGGGGCCTCCTTCAGAAAATTTAAAACCCCACACATTGTATTTTTCTGAAATCTTTCAACCAGAACTGAACATCAAACAAGGGACTGGCGGTCATCAAAGCAGCACCCTTTTCCTGCCTCTCTAGTGAATTAGCTGGAAATTTCACAATGCCTTCAGCTGCCAAATTAGAGCACAGAGATTCTTTTTCTTTGTGGTTGTTACATGACTTAGTAACCATTGCAAAAGATTTATACCTACACTTATCCTGAAAGCATCTGTTGCTCCATTCCAAATATGCAATACTTAACATTGTTTCTTATACTAATCTTTTTTTATCCCTCCTTGTTAACTGCTCAATCTAATCAAATTGATTGAAGATGGTCTTTTGGATCAGTTGAGTTTCTCCCCACTCTTTCACATAACTGAGACAGCAGGTAACCATGAGCAACCTTCCAACATCTCTTAACTAATAACATATTTGTATACCTGCCAGCTACTGTTAGTTACAACAAAGGCAATTATTCTTTTATGACACAGAAAAAATAATATACAAATCTTAGCTATACTGCAGGTAATAAATTTATAAAGAATTCTTTGCAGTTCAAAAGACCAAATGAATTTTTAAAACTTCATGGCTGAACATTTAATTTAAGTTTGGCTGACAACTTGCTGGTCTAGTCTGAATATTTGTTCTAATCTTGAGTATTCATCATACATATGCATTTAGGAGATACCACGCAAATAAGTACGTAAGGGCTTTGTGCTCTTTCTGCATTGGTACTTTCTGGCAATAGACTTGTTCCTGCAGCAAGATACTACACCTGATCCTCTTGTCAGTAAATCTACAGTACTTCAGACACAAGGTAATGTCTTCTGCATCACATATTTGATGGTACAAAAATGTCAGAGGTCCATCTGTGGAACAAAAGAAAGAACTTAGCCAAAGAAAAAGAAAGTAGAGAGAAGGATGAGAGCTTGTACCCAGTTTTGACTGAAATTTAGATAAAGAAATTCCTACAAAGAGTAAGTTTTCCCTGTGGGAAGCCAACAACTCTGAAGCGCTTCTGTCTCTCTCAGTACTGTCTATAGAGTTGATGACAATATTAGTTCTAATTTAAAAATTTCATTTAGGTGGCTAAAATCAAGTAAGATTATCAGGCCTTTGGAAGTGAAAATTTTTTATTGCTCATGTTATAAAGCATGTTTTGGAGACACAGTTGGATTTCTCTCCTTTGACAAGCTACACAGGGTCAGACCTTTAAAAAAGCTTAGGCCTCAACTTCTAACTGCCCCAAACCACTATTTTTCAAGCTTTTCAATGATTTTTCCACGTGAGGATATTCAACATATCAACCAGTTTCTATGCTAACTTTCCTCAAAAAAAATTAATCACTCCAGCTTATGAACACGATCTGAGTTCCTCTGGAAAGATGGTCCTGATTCTAAGTGCTAAAAATGTGACCCTTAAGATCTATGTCCCTAAGCTGATTTGTTTGTAATATAACAAATGCTTATAAGGCAACTGGATACACGTTGGAAGTCTATATATGCATATAAAATTTCATTTTAGGTAACAAAGCTCTGTATTCTTCCCATCTGCACTAGTCTTTAAAACAAAAATCATCTGGAATGTTTATCCTGAAAAAAAACCCAGAGACTTCTCTCCCTCCCCACAGTGGTCTCTCTACAGAGATTGTTACAATTCAACATAACCTTTTAGATCATTAAAATGCCAGAGTTGCCCTAAGAAAGATCACGGTGTTCCTTGCCTCAAACACCTTGGCGATGTTGATTGCACGGCTTGACACTCTGTTCTGCATCCGGGAAGAGAGTGTAACAGAGAAGCTGCCATCATTCACCGGTGTGCGTGCAGAGTGTACCTGCTACAGGCACCTGCTTGGACACAAACAATAGTTCGGTAACTGCTTGCTGTTTTCTTTATATATACATACATTCTAAAAAAGTAGAAATGCTAGCTTTAGTGCCAGCACAGACGTGTATTTTTAAAGGTCAGTTTAATTCAGCAGAAGTAGTTGAAAATATGCCAGTTGAAAAGATGCCTTTCAACTGGGTCTTTTTGCTCTTGTGAACAAATGTTTCTTCGTGTTGAATATCTACATAAAGGGCAAGTTCTTCCTGCAGAACTGCACAGTGCCTTTAATGCTGATACCGGGCTCTCACTCCATATATAGACTTTTCCATTGCACAGAAATAACAGTTTAAGTATCTTACTTGATACACTTCATGAGGGACTGCGTACCATGTCCCTTTTTCCCACAATATAAATGTGGAAGTAAATGGTGATGTTATCTCCTTTATCATGATTTAATGCTAGTGTTTTAAAAACATCCGTAGCACCAGCAGTCTGTCCTGCTGTCCAGTAAATACATGTAATAGAGGTACAAAGTGGATTTGGAGACACAAGATGAACACTGGCTGGTGAGGTTTTATGTAAAGGAGGACACAGACTGGAGCACCTCATTTTGACTCAAGCTTCATACTGATGCACTAAAACTATGCCTGTGTATGAGAGGAAGGTAGTACACCAAAGGCACGGGGAGACAACGAGTACGAATTATCAGCTGTGTAAATATGGAAGTTGGTAATCTCATCTGCTTGGTATGTATGAGAAATGTGCAAGCTGCAGGCTGCCCGAGAACTGGGATAACTCAGAAAGAGGAAGAAGTTAGAGTGACTTGGAGTCTGCTTCCGGGTAACCATGACAATGGTGATATCCACAGCAATATGAGCAGGAACTACATATTTATTTGCACATTCTTGTATACATTGGATGCCAGCGCATTATGAACACAATTCATAAAGACGAAGTATTTTATTAATTGTTGTGAATATACTTAATGGAATATTTTTGAAGAATCAACATCTTCTGCCTGATTTTGCTATAGATCTTTTTCAAAAAGGTAGAGCATTCAATTAAAAAAATAAGGAAAATTTATCTTTAATAAAAAATGGTTATTCTTTGTTTTCATTGAATTGTTACATTTTTTGCAATTACCAGAGCTTATAGATATGCATAAGAGCTATCAGGACAAGCAGCAGAACATGCAAAATAACTGTGGAATAAGAATACCTCTAAACCTAAGTAATGTATGAAAGGGTTAAGAAGAAAAGTTCACACTGAAGTACAGCCATTTTTCCAATGGGTAATAAGTAAATATGCCAACAGAATACCAACTACAGAAAACAGGTGCCATTAGATTTAACTACACAATTTCTCATATCGAAGGCTAAAATGCGCTACACATTGCATAAGATTCTATTTTTAACATGAAACTCTTAGGAGTAGCAGCATATCTCTAATTAAACTTAAATAACAGTGAAAGCAAGGTCTAATGCATTACATAGGAAAATAATATTCTATTAAAGAATTTACAAATGCAATCATATGGATTCTCAGGCATCATGGCTGATGGGCAGCAGATTGGCTTGAGACATATTAAAACACTTGCTTTGCTGATTGGGTTTAATATGGATATTATTCCATAGTTCCAAAGTTTTGGAGGAAAGGGCTAGAATGAACACTGTTTTGTAGAAAGTGGTGTAACAGCCACTAAGTATCTCTTCTAAAGTTTTAGGTATCTTCTTTGCACGTTGCATGAACACATCAAGATTTTCAGACCATTTTAAGCTGCAAAAGTTGGAACCTAAGTTTTCTTAGACAAGGCTGGAGACTGCTGAATGGAGAGGGTTGAGTTCATTGCTTTGCTCAGGTCTCACTCTCACTAGAACGGTTTTAAACACAAGAAGTAGATATTCAAGCCAGGCCAAGACATTTAAGTGCATAAGAACCAATGAAAATCAATGGCACTTATACCTCTATATCATGGAACTATTTTTGAAACTCTGTCTGTAGAGAAATAAGGCATTTTTATATGTCACATGCATTCATGTGACACAGATACACATATTTACTATGTACAAGGAACTATTATGTAAATGACTGCAAATGGCGTGACATCAAACCAAGCATGCTTCATGCACTGTGACAAGTTGCGTGAGGAGCCCAAGACCCAAAAAGCTTCAGGGAGATATCCTTCTATTCCCTTTTTGACAACTGCAGCTAAGAGTAAAGCAGCTTTTGTCAGATACATGGAAATGCACAAGCCATTCAGCCTAAAGGTTGACCTTCTGATCATTTTTAAGTCAGAAGCTATCAGCAGAAGTGCTGTGGAAACAAGAAGGTGAAGAACAAAAGGAAACAATTAAAAAAAAAAAATTAATTGTTTTTCCAGATTGAACAGATGTGGAGGGATATATTTGACACCTGCACAAAATAAATACAGGGAATTTATTTCTCTGACTCAAAATAAAAAAAAAAAATTATCTGTTGGTAAACATAAATGATGCTAATCTAAACCAAATATTCATGTATTTACCTTCTAATTTCTCATCCTTGCTCATCTGTACTTTATATGAATTTACAGAGTACACTGCTCAAAAACTTTGAAAGAAAGCAAAAGTTATCATTTATCTGAAGACCTGTCTTTTTTTTTTTACCTTTTTCACCTTGTTATTGTTTTCCTATTTTATATATATTTCTGAACCTAGAGACACACTTTTGTGCAACAGTTATGTGACACACAAGAAAGCATACAAGAGGTGGAAGCTGGGACAGGTTACCCAGGAGGAACACAGAGACACTATTCAAACATGCAGGGATGGGGTTGACAAGGCCCACCTGGAACTGAAGCCTGTCTGGCAGGGGACATGATGGGCAACAGGAAAGTCTTCTGCAGGGCATCACCAGTAAAGTGAAGTCAAAGGAAAATGTGAGTCTGTGGCTGAATGGGGCAGGGGACCTGGTGGCAAAGGATACAGAAAAGGCCAAGGTACTCAATGCTTTCTTCACCTCAGTCTTTACAGTAAGACTGGCTTTAGGGATTCCCAGGCCTCTGAGACCAGTGAGAAAGTTCTGGAGCAAGGAAAACTCACCTCTGGTGGAGGAGGATCAGCTTAGGGAATATTTAGACAAACTGAACAGGCACAGTCCCTACAGTCCATAGGACTCAACAGGATGCATCCATGAAAGCTGTGGAGGCTGGCCAATGCCATTGCAAGGCCGGTCTTGACCACCTTTGAAATTTCAGTTATGGTGACTGGAGGAGGTTCCTGAGAACTAAAAATGTGACTTCTGTCTTCAAGAAAGAGAGTAAAGGTCAGACATATATACACCCTGGGAAAGAGATGGAACCCTTGCAGAAAATGTGGCCACAGTATCCCCAGCTGCATTAGGAGGAGTATCTCCATCATGGTGAGGTAGGTGATCCTTCCCCTCTGCTCAGCACTGGTAAGGCTACATCTGGAGTACTGTGTTCAGTTCTGGGCTGCCCAGTACAAGAGAGAAATGGACACGCTGGAGATGGATGGAGTCCAGTGAAGGGCCACAAAGACGGTTATGGGACTGGGGCATCTTTCAAACAAGGAAAGACTGAGAGAGCTGGGACTGTTCAGCCAGGAGAAAAGATCAGGGAGAAGTTATCCATGTGTCTAAATTTCTGATGGGAGGATGCAAAGAACACAGACTCAGGCTCTTCTCAGTGGTGCCCAGTGACAGGGCAAAAGGCACAAACTGACACACAAGAAATTCTGTCTGAACATAAAAAAGAAAAACCACATTTTTACTGTGAGGGTGGTCTCTGAGACAAGTTGCCCAGGGACATTGTGGAATCCCCATCCTTAGAGGTTTTCAAAAGCCCTGTGGACATAGTCCTGGGCAACTGGCTCTAGGTGACCCTACTTGAGTGGGGAGGTTGGACTAGGTGATCTGCAGAGGCCTCCGACCCTTAGTGATCACAGCAGTGATTTTGTGATTCTGTGACAGTTTCTTCAAAGCTTGAGTTATAGTTTAACATTTTCCCTTATTTTCTTAATTTTGTTCTTAGCCTTTTTGACTGTTATAAAGATTAATTTCCTAAATCTTAGAGTAGTCTTTTTCATTTTTTGTTTCTCTCTATTAAGAGGCCAGTGACCTTAGACCTCCCTGGCATATTCAGTAATATTTTATACCAACAATTTGCTTCTTTCAACTTTGAATTAATTGACACATTCATAAATTTTTCTGCCTCTTTTGTGCGTAACTTAAAAAAAAAAGAAAATAAAAAAATCCAAAACCTTCCTTATTTTCTTTTGCTAGCAGGGCAGCTAATATATTTCTTCTCAAGCAACAGAAATACCTGAAGATAGCAAGTAGTGAATGATCACAGATTCAGCTCTTGAAAACCCCTTTCTGTATCACCTTTAGGAAAGGTGGTACAGAATGGTTCACACTGGCCCTGAGGTGAGGAATAAACAGTCCAACAACGCAGCCAAGCATCAGCGTTCTTCCCAGCTCCTCACCTCTGTGCCCACGCCGCCAGCCGTACGCCTCGCAGACGCCACTTTTCCTGAGTTTGTGTTTAGCACTACTGCACTCAGCACCGGTACTGCGGCCAGCAGCACAAGAGTAAACACACGACACAGTGACACCGTGTATATTAAGAGCACTCAGAGGAATTTTGACATAAGTGTTAGCTTTCATAAGAATAATGTGGTGCAGTGGTTCTCTTCCCTGTGCTCTGTGATTTGGTGTATCACTATAACTTTTCAAGGTATTTAGATCACTGGGTATTCAGAAAAAAAATATTTCATGAACAGAAATAGATGATGGCCATTCCCTGGAATATCATCATCCTTTAATGATGAGTTGCCCTGTAGGAATCCTAACAAGGTAATTCAAAACCTAGATAGAAAATTTTTATGAGTAGGTTTTGGTTTCATTGCCTTCTCTTTTTCTTTAGCACAACTTTATTCATATGTCTATTTATACTTGCGAACATGTCCTGGAATAACTTTGCCACTATACTACAACATCCCCATTGTAAATACTTTCCAGCAGGAACAAGCGAAGCCAGTTTCCTAGCCAAGAAACCAGACTTCAGCAGGAAGTGATCTCAGTAGGCATATCCTTCATTTCTGGAGTTATTTGCTTGAGCCAAAAGTCAAATGAGGACACATCTAAGCATACAAACTAGAATAAATAAAATGTGCTACAAATTAAAGGGAAATCAGTCAAAAGAGGACATATAAAGTACATTAGGTTCACTTTCTTTTGTCATTGATGCACAATTCTGCAATTAAAATAGTAAACTTTTCTAATTTACATACTGAAGTGATAAAGCACCATTTAACTCTAAAAGTGCTCCAGATATTCTACTGTGATCTAAATACATACGTGGATTAAGGGGTGTGTTAAAACAAAGTGTCTGTCTTCAGATGAAGAGGGGTTGTAAAATGTTATACAATGGCATGAAGCATTGCAACACACACACTAAATTTCTGCCAGGAAGCAAAGAAAATTTTTTCTTTGCCTGCTCCTTAAGCTCAAGACAGTATGTGAAAGGTAAGCTACAGAGGCATTTGACAGTGATAAATGGAAGCCTCAGAACATATTCTTGTCTTACTAATTTGTGAAAGCTCATTTCACCTTTTTGCTAAGATTTGAGGACAGTTTATGAATCAGGGCTTCATAAGTATCTGACAATTTTTAAGGATTTGTTTTAATACCGTGATTACAATTATTTTTCCATAGGGCACCTACTTATTTAGTAGTTATGATGGAAACTGTAGTTGATACTTTGTGGTTTCCATCACTCAGGATGGAGCCCCGTATTTACTGTACATCATTCACCTCTGAATACAACATTGTCTATTTCCTTTCGATCCTTTTTGTCCTGCTATCAGTTTAATACCTGAGTATACTGGAGATGATAATGAGAAACACTTGACAGCATCTGTGTGAGATTTACTGGCATTATTACTTCTATGTCTCAGGGACAGGAGAACTGAGAAGCACAGAGATGTTATTGTTAGAGTCCAAGTCGTTCCTAAGCAAAATGTTTATCTTAATCTAGCCTTCACCTAACTCTTCACCCTAACCTCCTGGTAATTTCTACCCCTCCTTTAACTCTTCACCACTGTTCATTCTACAAGTTGGTGCATCCTCCCTTTCTAGGTAGCAATACAGGAAAAAAGAGAAGTTCATAGCCACTTTTCAGTATCTAATATGATAATAATCCCTGATAACTGAAAGCAGGAACTCTAAGGAAAATGCTGCTCAAACTTTCCAGCCTTGGACTTAAGCATGCCCAGTTCAAGTGAAATCTTCAGACAGTTTCTCTACACCAACAATTTCTATTGCGAACATGGTTCTGATGAGCCTCTGAGATTTATGAAGGCTCACTATTTGGCCAAATATTCACAGGTGTAGCAACAAGTGCATTTTTGACATCAGAATTACCTCGCTGTATTTGTTGCTAGACAGAAAATAGAAGATAACTCTGTGCAATACTTAACATCAGTTCTGACGTTGGCAACTAAATGTGGTTTTCCTGCCCTCAGAAAAAGCCAGGCAAATCACATTTGATTGAAACTTCTTCCCCCTTCCCTCACCATTAAAATTACACAGGAGGGAACATTTCAGCTCAAACAGTTAAAGCTTGGCAACCTTATAAGCACATGAAAACTAGAATGCTACAGTGGAAATTATTAGGCAACTTTATACGGCTTCTGTGTGTGTTCTCCATAATACATAATGAAGTAACTAAACCAAAAAAGCTAGGAAAATATACATATAAAGTGTCAGGGAAAAAAAAACCTTCCTGATAATTGTAGAGAAAATAAGTCAAAAGAGAGTGAAGAAATTAATAAATACATTTTACTGAAGTCTTTAAAGAGAATAAAATTCCCAGTTGGAACAGTTTGATTTTAAATTCAATTTTCTATCTAATTTTTGCTCTATTGTTAGTCTATAACACTTCACTCTTAGGGACTCTTATGAAACATCTATGTCCTTTTTGAATACATTTCATGCCTAAAAGATCACATAATTATATTAACAAATTTAATCATTAAAACTCTTTAATGAACAATGATTCATTCAAAATATTAACCTATTTATAGTTAACTTTCCAAGCTTGCTAAGGAATAGAACAGGAAAAATCAAAAATGTATTGTACTAATTTTCAACATGACTTGCTTTTTTTTTAATTTAAGGAGCAAAGAATTACTTATAAAAATCAGCAAAAAAGGCTGGCAATATTACAGTTTGTCAAAATACTGAACTGTGCTATAAGCACTTGTCTCTGCTGATGGGTAGTCGTTTCCTGAGAGTTAAGATTTATGCAAATGTGGAGTTTCTTTTGACTTCCATGAATTTGAGCCAAGCTCCCAATGATTATGAAAGAATATATTAAATCACTTGTTCCACCAGGACTTTCAATTTGAAACACTTTAAGGGTTACTCAAATCTCACACAAAACTGTTGAGAGCAGAAACCAACAGGGTATTTTAATCCCTCATGCAAGACTTCTAACAGCCTTTTTTACACATAGGCTGGCAATATCCACTGAACATCTGTACACAGCACTAACGAAAAATCTGTTAATTTTTTTTATATTTATCCAAGAACAATATTTCCTCTGGGCTTTTAGTTGCAGTGATAAGAAAGAAGTACAAAAAAAGGGGGTTGGGGGTGGGGGAAGCAGAGAAAATACTTTCCAGAAAGCAAGGAGTAATTCTTTACTTTGAGATTAGTATATATTTTGGAAGATTAAAATAAAATAAAAAATAAACAAACCAAGACAAAGATAAATGCTACTCTATTTAGTGGGAACAGTTACTATATACAATGATACTTTATCACTTTACAACATATACACTCATTATTTTTATTAAGAATCATTGTATTAATTCAGAAATCTGTTTCTTTGCACAATTTTAAATTTTCATATCAACTTAAGATGGAACCCAAGACTATCTTCACTAAATTATTACATACTAAAACCTGCTTTTTCTAGAGATAATAACCTGCTAAACAACTGAGAATTTATTTAGTACATAAATGAAACATATACACAGGCAGAAAAGGTAATATTAGATTAGAATCCTGGAAGATATAAGTGATCTTAGTAATAGAAAATATCAGGAAAAAAATCAAACAGTCCAAAGAGTGGAGCTAAGGAAAAAAGTTTCTCAAAAATTAGATTTCTGTTAACTAGCTAAAATTAGGGGGGGGGGGGGAAGACAAATTTACTTCCCATGGAAACGCACACAAGATCTCTAAAAGTTTAAGCATACATATGGGATACATTTGTTGAAAAGGTTCTTGAAACCAAAGGAAACAAATATATGGGGCATGGATGAGACCATTGTAGAAGGACACCTGACTTTTAACTCTTCCCCAAAGAATTCTGGCAAGTTGGTACTAACACTTAGATCTCTAAATGAGATCATACGTTTCTACCCAAGTAACTAGCCTTTCTGCAGATTTAACTGGGATGTCAGGGCACTGTCTATACAAAGGTTTACATTTGGGCTAAATTAGACATGGCACCACTAATATTCATGACACATTTGTGTAGCCAGCAATAAATTTATAGCAGTCATAGAGTCTCTCTTCCCCCAGTTGACCTTGTAAATATTTCCTTTGGCAGTAGACTGTGAAAGAAGCCATACTCAGTACTCTTAACCTGATGATGAAGTCATACCATACAGAAAATTATCATAGAAGGAAAAGTTAATAAATCATCCTTCCTATAAAAATAAATAAATTCACAAAAATATGCAAAGCAGGACATCCCTATTATATGCAGGCTGCAGCTGAAAAAAACCCAATTTTTTTACATCAGTCTTGCAGAGGAAGATTGCAATTTAAACCTGGTCTACCAAAACTGTCACCAAGATTTATAGCTTTCCCAGATAGAGAAGGCCTAAGTTTTAGCAAAAATGGGTCATTCATAGTTTGGGTGGAAACCAGTTGTTACTCATTATTATTCTGGTTATGACTCAAAGGGGAAAAAAGTTCCCCAGACAAAATTCAATGATATGGGTGGAGCTTTTCTTTGAATTTTTGGTTTGTTTGAACTCAGTACTCAAAGCAAAACTTGGGGGATATGAATCCACATGAAATGAAAAAGTTAATGTGGACCTCTTTTGAACCAATTTGCTAAGATTACACTGCTTTTGCTATAAACTATTTTAAAAATGCCCAAAATTCAGAGTAAAGAGGAGACATTTATATTAAACTTTCTGGAATGCTCAAAAGTAATTCCACAAGCCCCAGAATACTACTATTCAATAAGAGTTTTAATTTGCCACACTGTAAGACACAGCATGTCTCCAGCTTCTCACAACCCACTTACAGCATACAGAAAATACTTTACTGAGCTGGGAGTCAAGCTAAGTCTCAGCCTTAGAAGATATTTTTGAAGTTGAAGCCATTAAACAAATGTTCAGGTGAAACTGATAGCTATGTCCAAGCAACCCTACAGCATGTTCTCCTCAGGAATATAATCTTTGCATCTCTCACATGAACCTGAGTGCATATTAGAAAACCACTCTTACCACGTTTTATAACAAGAATATAATTTAATACCTATCTAAAGTGCACCAAAGGTGGCATTTTAGTTAAGATCAGATATTCAATTTGAAAATTAATTTCCTGCTTGTCTCTCATTGAATTTTGGTTCACCACACGAAGCTTCCACAGAGTGTGAGAACTGGAGTCCCTGTGGAGGACAACAAACCAAGACAAGATGGTTCAGGGGTGCCTATCTGACCTTCTGAGCTCTCATGGGCATTCTAAAGACAGAGACACCAGCTGAGTATGAAGGGGTCTTGAAATGCATGTGGAGTCGAAGTCACTAGCTGTCTTGCTGCACATGGCTGGCTCTGTTTAGTCACAGGACTTTCTAATGTCACTTTAATGTGCTTCATTTAATACATTAAGCCCAGCCAATTTTTCTACCTTTAATAAGTAGGAGAAAGTCTTTAACAGCAACAGTCTAATATCTTTTCCTCATCACTTCAAATAATAAATTCTGAGAACTTTTTGACTAAGTCTGCATAAAATGAACATTTCTGTTCCTTACTAAATGCCTTGAATTATTCTGTGCAGCATGCTTAAATATCACCAGTGGCACACAGGTATCTGGGCACCTGCTGTGCCTGGAGAAAATATCTCAAGAAGTTTCAGAGGGCAACTGCTCTCTATCTCTCCTGATAACATCAAGCATATTCATTTGTCAGAGCAGTGAAGATGTACAGCAAACCTTTTCCAGTTTGCGAATACAGTTAGGAAGCAAATAACCTCCAGAAATTTAGGTTTTAAATTGAACAGATAGAGAAGAGAGTAGATGTCAATAAATATGAATTTCCAGATAGGTTAAAAGAAATCTCAGACTGAGGAAAATTCCTAAAAATCAGTGAGTTTGGGAGATTCTTAAGACTGATCAGTGCAACTGGGTGTGAAACAGTAGATGATTTTGATTAGATAAGTTTGTCTTCTAAGACTGATCTTTATGTGAAAAAATTTGATTAGGAGAGATAAATAATCTTTTTATGTGTTTGCTTCTTCTTTCTCCATATGTGAAACGTATATATATGTGTGTTCGTTTATTTTACATCCAGTTATTTGTTTGTATATTTATGTGTGTATGACTATATGGGGCTACTTTTGCTTCAACTTTATTTAATTTATTTTTATTTTCCTCCCTCGCATTGTTCCTGTCTCTTCCCTTTTGCTATGCCTCTTCTTTTCTGCATGTCTAACCAGTTTCTACTCTTTTCTGCCTACTCATTTCATAGCTTTCTTCAGCCATTATCAGTCTTTCCTCCACATACGGATACATCTGTGTGTCTCCTGTTTCAGCATCTGGATCCACTAAACCTTTCACTGCACATTTCTCTTCTCTCCATGTGAGATCAGAGGCAGCCTCTAATGGTGGTGAAGAAAAAATAAAAAATAAAATTAAAAAAAAGCCAAGAGAATGCTCCAGGCTACTAGCCAGCATTTTCAGTTGTCTTTCTTCAGAGAGTATCTATTCATCTGATTTTGATTAAGAAAAATAGATTCTCCTGAACAGTAATGACAGATCCTTGTTTGGGTTTTTGTGTTCTCAGAGGCAACTAAATGTACTGATATATGCAGACATGCAGGTCTTCTGAGTGAACGATGATGTATATTTCCATATTTTACTGCATTTAAATAACAAGTTGTTTACAAGATTACATTAGTCTGCTGAAGCTAATTTCACCAGCATCCGTCAATGGAGAGACACATTCCTCTGTAAGGGAGTTGGAATGTCTAAGTGAAGCAAAATATTCACAGCATGGTTTATCTGATCTGTGAGCTACAACCTGCAATCAAAAGGAAATATATTTGCACCCTCTCTTGTACACCACACATACCTTTGTGCTGGATCTAGCAACTGCTCAGTTTTGTGGTACTGAACTGACTAAAAACACCTTTTCTTTTTTTCTTTTTTTCTGGAGTGCTGGGTTTCAGTTGGGTCAGGGAGCTGATCTCACCAAACTCACAACTGCACAAGCTGGCAAACGGATTATGCTACCACAGATGGGATGGCAGGAAGGCTCAACTACCGGCAAGATGAAGGGAGACCGTGGTGGCATATCCTGATGCTGCCTACAGTTAGGTCACCGATGAAAGCATTGGCTCTGAGAAGATGGGGCTGACTTTCTTCACTGACCACAGCGAGATCCTAGAAAGTCAAGCATCCTGGTCTAAAGTCAGGTTTTGTCATTACTTCTCCTTTTTCCTGAGTGTCTATAACTTCTTGTTATGATACATAGAGGAAGTCTCAGAGACAGTGAGATATGAGACCAGTGTTCAGTAAATTAACACATTCATTTAAAAAATATTTCAGACAGGAAAGTAAAATATATTAATGTAGTTCATTGTAGTAATACAATTAAAATTGTTGAGAAAATAATGGCAAAAATGTTTTCCAGTATTCACTAAATGTCACAAATTTTACCAACTTAAAACCCTAGAAAATATAATATCTAACACTGCAGATGTATTACATGCATCTACAGAGAAGGAAATTCTAGGATATTTGATTAAAAAACTGATAAGTGAACAAATAGCATTTGTTTTATTTGTTTGCATAGGTTCCCTCTCTTCTGAAAAAGCACATTTACTTCAATTAAACCAAATCCAACTTAGGAAAGGTACAATCACTTCAGCTGAAATTGTGTTGAAATCAGGAAACTGAGGCTTTCTTGTTGTCAAAAACAATACAAAAATCATATTTAATATTTGTCTATGGGACACAATGACTGCACAAAAACCAAGAGTGTACTAACATTGCTCAACAGTGAAGTTTCCAAGTATTAATAAAAGTCTTGTACAGGTTTGGTTCTCAAAATACAATCAATACTAGAGGTCTTCTTCTTCTCAAGTAACATAGTCATTACAAATCACAGATGACATGAATGAAACATAATGTTCTTCCTCACTTGGACAAATTCACCGTCATATTTACATTTTGTTTTACCAAACATTTTTTTCTGAGTTGTAACCTGAATGCTTCCACTTTTAAAAGCAGACAACACTAAAGCTTTGGTATTTATGTACTACAAGAGAGCAAGAAGGATCAGTCTGATAAGTACTTGACTCTCCACAGGCCTGATCTGTATATGCTCACAGCCAATGAAAGCACTTCACTTTCTTCAACAAGTTTTTGACTGTAATCCATTTCTTAACCTAGATTTTGCAAGTACTACTAATTTTCCTTTATTATAATTTTTCTTACTGATTTCTATAAAGTTTCAGATGGCTTCTTTTCCACAATGCTTCAACCATTATCAGCCAATTACGATTAATCAAAGGATCTAACACCACATCAGGCATCCTAAATTAGTCAGTACCAAAACCAGTTCATAGTACTGAACCTTAGTTTTACCATTTGTCAAGGTACTTTGTGCTCCTTAACAAGGTCACCTACTTCTGTAGAAAAAGACATATATTCTAGCAGAAAGTGTAGACAACTGTAAATATACTCCAAAAGGGGAGGGGAAGATTTTTATTAAATGTCATGTAGAATTCAGAGCACGGTCATACTTTAAAGACTTTAAAACATTTTTAGATTTTAATAGGCAGTGAAATTTTCTATTTATGATCTTAAGTATCAGTGTATAGAAGTTGGGAGTTGGGTAAAGGACAGACGGGGTCCTCCAGTTCAAGATTAACCCTTCATTAGCCAGGGACAAAGGCTGAAGTCAATGTTACTCAGCCTTTTGTCTTTATTATTCCTCTCAAGGTGACGAATGTCCCATAGCACCATAGTTCAGTGAATATCTGTAATCCTCCCACTCCCAAAACACCGCAGCAGTCCTGTTTTGGCACTTGATGAAGATCTTCCTTTAATTTCAAAACTAACAGCATTTTGCTGGGGGCTGTAGCTGAAAACTTTCACTCTGGCAAGTAATAACAAAAAGTACAGAAGGGCTGATGAATGAAAAAATAAAAAAAGAAGGAAAGCTGCCTAAAGTTAGTAACCTACACATATTTTCCTAACAGCTAATCACAAGAATAAATGAAGCATGTGTTAAAAACTACCCCAGGCAACTATAAATTATGCACTTGTCCTGGATGCAGTAAGAAATCCTTTAACTTCGTATCACCATGGATCAGCATCTCCTAACCATACATAGTAGTCATATGCTGTCTAATAGATACATTACACTGTTCAGATTGTGATAGTACAGTTGGTCTGAATAATTATTCATGCATCAAAACACAGGTGAAACAAGAATCTACATTCACTTAATGCATCCATCAATGGATGTTGTATATTACAACTTACTCCTTCACTCATCAGTATAACTGCAGCTTATTTGAAATAATGATGCAGAGAAGCATTCAAAATTGTTTGAAGGAGTTTATTTAAAGAGGTTGCATACAATCACATACATGGCAAAACTTAGGAAAAGGAATATGTTCACTTCTGGTAACAGGGGATGCTACAGGAACACCACAAAAACAGCAGCAAGGATCACCTGCGGTGGGATGTAGGTAGACCCGGGGTTCAGTGCGGCCCTCCAACAGCCACTTCAGTCAGAGTGTGGCTGAAATTCTGGACTTTACGGTCTCACACACAATGTTCAAAGGCTTTATAAACCACAGTCAGTTTTGCCCTGTCTGAAAAACAGGACTTCTGGCATCTACGCTGGACAATGCTGTCTGAAAAAACCCTTTCCATGGGCCAGATCACCAGTGCCATTCACCAGTTCTGTAATGTCTGGGCATTCTTTAACCCCTGTATACCCCAACACTTCATTTCATCTCAGCCTAATGAGCTTCCAGAAGGGATCTGGTTGTGTTACAGGGTCAAAACCAATCTATGGTTCCCAACCTTTTGCTCAAACTAATGAGAGTAAGGAAATTTATATTAAAAAATACATTTTACCTGGGGATTTTTAAAAAATAACAATTTGGAGGAAGAGTTAGAGGAATATGATGAGGCATGATGTAGTTAAATGAACATTGGTGTACTTACTTATAAGTTTCTGAAACCAGTACCAGGAAGGCTGATAAAAAATAATCAGCCTGAGAGATGGTGGTGGACATCTTTTGGCTCCGTTGTGTAGGTCAGGTTCATATAAGTAAATGAGTAAAGAACTGGAAGTCTCTAAATAGTGGAATCAAAGAGGACATAGAAACTGGGTGAAAGGTAAAGGAGTTTGACAGCTGAAATTATAGTGAGGATAATCTTCCATTGTATCACGCAGTAGCCCTGTTGAATCCTACAAGGACAACATTTACTTTAGCCACTGTCAGTGACACGGTACTGGGCAGCGTTAGACCACTATTGCCTGCTCTTTCTAGAGATGTTACTGAGGCCATTTCATCACAGGACCCTCATGACAAAGTGCCATAGAAAATAAGGTCAGGTTAGTTTGTATAGTACACATAGCCATGGACACCTGTTTCAGCTGTCAGATAGAAAACTCTGGGAGTGTCATAACTCTCTTTTTAGGTCAACAGTGCAGTGCTCCCACCACACTTGGCATGCATAAAAGTTTTCACAGACAAACTTTTCCAGTACTGGCTCTGAAAGGATTTTGATATTAGAAAACTTGGGGAATGTTAAAACAAGCAAACAAACGGCCAGTTCATTGGAAATGCCTTTTTTACACAGCTCAGACACACTGAATAAAAGAGCCAACATATTGACATTTTCTGTAAGTCAAAAATCAGATATGCGTTATGTTTCATGGAGATTCTGCATCCAGGTATGCATGGTTACCTACAAAACAAGAACACTAGCACACATGCTCAAAGCATATTGGCATTTTAGCTACTCTGTCAATGACCAGGACATTAAGAAAGCAGCAGGAAAATGTAATGTAAAATCACATTAATATGCCAGAAGATTTCACTAGAATTCTACATTCTGTATGGAAAAGAGATTCCTGAAGCAGTGAATCCACATTGATATAGGCTATCCCAAATCAAAACAGAAGATATGAAGCCAATAATGTACAAATGGAAAATAATGACTCAGCTCTGTAAATTATTAAAGCCCTTTCAGTAAGTCCGATGAACAATCAATGGTATGCTACAGAAGGTTTCTCTAATGATACATAAGGTGACTTAAAAAGCAGTCAAAAAGAACAGAGCAAAAGCAGTTCAAAACAATATCCAGAGAATGATGCCTGTGCTGTAACACATGATTATGTACACAGCAGGATATTTTAAAAGATACCAGAATCCTAAGGATGCTGTGGTGAGGGAATTGTTTGCCTGTCACACTAAATAGCTGGTATTTAATAACTGATTATGTCTATTAAAATCTAGAAAGATATTGCAAAATTCTAAATCTAATACATTGTCTAATTATATTTCCTGAAAATATAATACAAGTGAGGGAACAAGAATTACTTTGATAGCAGAAGTTCCCCAAACCTTCTTGAAATCTGGGATTCTTGCTCTCTGGTTCCTTGAGGGGACAGTCACTGTCCACTGCTTGTCTATTTAAACACAGATGGAAGACATGACCACTTTGGTCTACAGAGCAACAGAAGTGTACATAGGCTGGCTTGCAACCAGCCCTCGAGCTGCAGAACACAAGGTTCCCTTTTGTATTAATTTGGATACACTCCCTTACCTATACCAACTTTCAAAAAATTTTGCTCTTTTCATAATAATTACAAGTGAGTCTGAAGGAGAGTAAGTGTTCTTCAGTGTATTCTGTCACTGCTTTATGCTTTTTGTCTTATCACTACACTTACTACCATTTTTTACACATTGAATAAATTCTGAAAGAAAATGAAACATGTTGAAAGACACGTTCAGTCAGAAATAACTGGAAGCAGCATTTGCTCTAGTCTTGTGTCGCTATCCCTGAGCACAGAGAATGTGTTTTTAGGATAGAGATAAAGCACAAAATATAGGCACTGTGAACAGACACCTTCTGCTTATTTCCGTTCTAAAAAGGTTTACATTATTACACCTATTTTGAGCTCATTACCTCTGCATTAAATACAAGTGGAGACATAGCAGAGCACATAATTCAGGAAGATCTCAGGTATAGAATAGATTTTGACTTTACCCTTGATTTAAGGATCACCTCTATGTTTTCTTATCCAGAATTTTACACTGAGATAGATAATTCATATCTCGATACACTTTCATGGAGTATTGATAGCTGATACCTCAATACCCCTCATATCTCAATATCTCTTTGTTACCCCTTTAATACATACCTTTGTGGCTAAAGAGTTCTGTGAATATTGTATGAACTGCTGTATCAATTCTGGAAAGGAAAAACAGCAAATGGTGAGTTTTGAAGTCCTGTTAATGAAGATACATGAATAATAATAATTTAAAAACCATTAGCATTCTCACAAATCAGAAGATACTGGACATTAGCTTCAGAAATCTGATCTATGTGCATAAGAAGACATCTGAAGGCATGTGTAACTATAGCTAGCCAGATCATTAGCACTTTCCGTTTTCTCCCTTCATATTCCCCAAACAATTCCCAATGTGTCACCTTTACTCAGCTGTTTCCTTCAGTTATGAGCTGATTACTATCCTACCAGTTAATCTGCTTATATCTTGAATTAATAAACACTCATCGTTTCTGAAGGCAAATTCCTGATCTGTCCAGCTGGTGCCTTCTTCAATACCCCACATTTCATTTACAGCTGGTCTTCCTGCTAAATCCGTTGATGAATGCTGACCCAACAGAGAGAGAACCTGTGGTGTTATAATCATATGTAATATACGGGTGGTAATCCATTTCATAAGTTAATGTGGGAAAAGCAGCTCCCCGGCAGTGTAGTACCTCCTATTAGAACTCACCATCTCTTAAAACAAGAGAAAAATCTAGATGGAACAAAGTTATATCTTAAATCTCCTTTTCAATGAATCAGACATTATCACAGTTCGAGAGTTTATGTTTATATATATATAAAAGAAAATTACTAGCTGCAAAAGATTAGTTCCAGTGATTTTGTGAACCTTTAACATTATGAAAACACATTCTCCATTGGTGTAAACATTGGTATACAAAGGCTTTCATGTTTTCTTTGAGAGGATTTTTTGCTTGCTTTTTCCCATTCTGCTGTGGGAAAAAAAAAACCAAACTGCCTGAATTCTGTCTTAGCAGCTCCTCACCTGTGAAGGTACAACATGGTTGGTTGGTAGTGTACCACAGGTATTAATTTTTCTGATATTGAAAAACTCCTTGTTAAGCCATTCCACTGTGTGACACCAGTTTATGTTGCTCCTGGGCCTGTTCAGTCATGTCTGGGGGTATGTCGAACTAGTAACATTAAGATGATTTAAGCAATGATAATATAAATCTTGCTGTGTTACAGTAACTGGATATTTTCTATGCTTATTGCTCTATCTTGTCCCAGTATAACCTTTATCCTGAAAAATCTTAAATATCTCATCTATAACCACAGAAGACAAGCTGAACTTTCCCACTGAGAGATTTTTCAGGACAGCCTGCAAAGAACGTACCATATATTCCAAGAATGCATTCCCTTGCCTCTGCTATTTTAAGTGCACCTTAGGAAGCTATGATAATTACTGTGCTCATCAGCTGTAGTAATTGTAGGGAAGAATGTTCATATCAAACAGAGTTCGCATTGCTATGGTAACACAGCCAGTAATAACAGTGTGGACCATTTTAGAACAGGGATCCCCAGTTAGAGATCTGAAGCACCTGCAGGTGCAAAGGATTTTTCCATCCCACTCCCTCCTTCAAATATCTGTGCTAGAACCAAAGTCCTCTTCTAACATCAAAAAGGTCAACAATTTGGGGAAAAAAACTAAACGAAAACAAAACCAATGAAGTCCCCAACCACACAGGCTGTAAGAGCCTATTCTAACACTACACTGCTTGCTGTTAGAGCACCACTGCTCTAATCAGAATAATTTATCAATAGAAAAGCCTGGGACTGATATGAATGCCTCTTTTCACCTTTCTGGCAGTGTAATGCAGCCTGAAAGTGGGTGTAAATTATAATGGAATGTGGGTACTAAATTTAATCACATTCACACCCACTTTAAGGATCCTTCATGTTAACAGAGATATGAAAGAAACTTGGGTTTTTCTACTTTTAGAAGTTATTTCAAAATAAAGCGGAGTGCCACTTTTAAAGTGCAGTGGCTATTCTGAAGTAGCTCCCTATGCAGGATTTCTTATTCTGCAGAGTGCTTCCTTCATCCCTTTTTCAAATTTAACTTAATCCACTTGAGATAACCAGAAAAAGGCTCTCATTGCAAGCTATTCCAGACAATTTCCCAGTGTAGCTTTTTATTGTAAGTGCAATCAAACCTAGTGACTTAAAGTACTGGTTTTAATGGTCTAGTCTAATGCTAGAACTTCCAGGAATAATGAAAATCGGCATTATGAGCAATAGCACAGAAATGGCAGAAGTTGATTTTCAGAAACAGGCAGCCATTTTTGCTCATTTGAGAATGCAGTCCACAGCATGATTTCATTTTGAAAGAGTTCTCCCTTGATGTAAATTGTTTATCATGGATATTTTTAGGGATTGTCAAAAGTGTGGTTATGTATTGGAAATCCTTTCAGAGCAACCCATTAATGAGGTTCCAGCCTTGCCCACACCTGGACTTTTATCTCCCCTCTTGTCCTATGGCTATTGTTTCCTCAGTCGTACTGATCTGGCAATTTGTACAACCATGCTCTGCAACAGAACTGTAATGACAGTGATTTAAATATACACTTATTTAGGTTAGACTCTTTTTTCTTTACTGGATTATTTCATAGGTCTGGTTTAGATCACAACCCACAAACAGGCTGAGTTTGTGAAACTGGGTAGCTGGTAACCTTGGCCAAGATGGACATGTGAGGACCATGGGAACTAACTACTGTTGACAGGAAACTCCTCAGTTTTCCCCAAGGAAAACTGTACTGTTAGTGAGAAGCCAACCACAAAGTATAAGCAGAGAAGCTTGTCCAACAGATTGAGACTAGAAAGCTTTGCTTTCTGTGTTTGCACCTAAATGCCATTCTGTCACCCCAATCTAAACAAGAAAAGTGATCATAGTGCCCTTAGGAAATGGGCACAAAACCAAAGTATTGCAAAGACAGCTAGATTTCTTTTGTTTAGGTTTCAGATTCTAGTTCATCCAAATTTTATGAACACAAAGTTAGGGCCAAGAGCACTCAGGGCATTGTGGATATGAGCTCCACTGCTGGATGTTTGTGCCAGCAGAGCTCTGGGAAAGCCACAGCCCCGGCTGAGCCTCTGAATGGCATTTTACAGCCGTAGGCTTTGCTTGGTTCAGACGCCTGTACCAAGATGATGCTTTCTCCTGATGTTGTGCAACTAATGAACAAGTGGGATTTTCACTCACTACTTTTCTGTAGTCATCTGTTAAGGCACATGCCCTGGACCACAGGAATTTAGCCACGTTTCCATGTTGCTTGTATTCTGACAGTACTATGGATCAACACAAGAAGAGGATTAACCCCACAGTGACTTCCCAATATGTGAATCCAGTATCAAATTTAGGTCTGGTTCTTGGTGAATTACCACAGGATGAGAACTGGACGTCAAATGCTTGATTTCAACAAAAGCATAAAATACAAAATTTTGCTACTAATAATATTGGGTCAGATTCTCAGCTTTGTGCCTCTACATTCTGACGATGCAAAGCAATCTTCCTTTGTTTCCAATACATATTTCCCAGTGTAGAGAAATTCCAAGTGGGAGAGAAGAGTTGGTTGTACCTATACTAGATATACATATGTTACTATATCATATATATATTTCCTGAGCATTCCAGCACACCGGGGATTTTGGGGAAGGCATGCAGCTAGACCTGTTGTGAATCTTGGTCACTGAGAACTCAATGCAACAAGAAGTTCAAAGCAGTCTCAGATCTGTGTTGCAGCTGTTACAGAAACGGTCTTGATAACTGTCAATGATGAAAAATCTGCAAATAGATCTCTTTTTGTCACCAGACAGGAGAAGACAGAGACCACACCATCAGACCCATCTTGTCTAGGGGAGTTGAAAGTCCTTTAAAATCCTTTAGGGTGTTAATCGGGGCCAGGGAGGGGGATGGGGCAGGGGGGAATCTTATTCTATAATACTACACCATTTTAACCACGGCAGTGTACTTGCTATTCTGGTATTGCTTAGGTTCCTAGACTGAATTTTAAAGTTTGGCTTTTGTTTCACATTGTTCTTTAGACTGAAGGAGGTACAGATTATTGAATTCAGTGTCAGTCTAAGCAGGCAAAAGTCCTAGCATTTACACATGAGCTGAGGCATCTGACAGAAGCTTCAATATGACATTCTGTCACCTTTTTTTCAGGCAGAAGACAGACAGATCTACCTATATTTATACCTGTATTCTCAAATTAAGAATAACATAGATTGAACCATAAGCACACTGTAAGCTTTGAAAAGTCATATTGAACACTAAGCTTGTTTTTTTAATTACTAGCAATTTAGCATGGCTTTTTGCTCATAAAAATCCTTTTATAACTGTTCTATTAAAATGAAATAATGTACCTTTTATAAAGATAAGATATAAACACATTCTTTAAGAAGTCAAATAATATGAGTATTTTCTCTTTCTCCCTCTATTTTTTTTTTTTTTTGTATTTTTGGACCCGTAAAAAGACTTTCAAGATTTTGCTGCCTTAAAAGCTACTAACTACAGGGCTATATGACTCAATGTAGAAAAAGCTTTGTCTTCCATCAAAGCTTATCCTAGTCTGGCTGAATGGTTAAATATCTCACTTCCAAATTCCATATGGTATGGATTTCCACCTGTGTGTCCCTATATACCTTTTTATACCATTACTGATGTGATGCTGTGGACTGTAGATGCTGATCCTGGAAGTCAAGACATGTGCAATTCGACTCATTAATGTCAAATTTATTTCCACGTGTTCTGTTACTTGCTCTGATGTTACCTAACCAGATATACTTATTCAAGTTGCCACTGTCAGGAATGGAAGATAATATGATTCCCCTCCCAGACGCACAGTCTTCTATTTACTTATTTTTTCATTACATTCCCTTAATCTCTTGATTTATCAAATCTATTTTTTCTAAGATTATGACTTTGGAAATTAATTCTTTTTGCCTGGAGTTTTACATGTTTCTGAGAAAAAGTGTCTAAATTTTTGAAACTTGTAGCTCTTGAGCAAGTAAAAATCATTCCACCAGTTTTAGAAGGAATTTTGTGTACTAACATCATAGGATTTAAAATATAAACTGTAATAATTTTGGCTTTTTTATTGTTTGTGTGGGTTTCCCCACCCCACCCCACCCCCACCCCAGCTGTAAATAAGCAAGTTTAGTTTCCATTCTCAGTAGTGTTCAGTGTTTGTGTTTTGCTTGTTCTTCTTCTGTTGGTCATATGCTCTGCCTAGAAATAATGCGTAGGCTTTGTATATATGTTCCACTCTAATAATTCATTAAGTTGTCTGTTTAACTAAGCCTTTCTTTTTTTTCCCTCAAAATGTGTGCAGATGAAGGATTTGCAACCCCACGTTATTTAATGGCCAGATGAGATAAGCACAAGAAGGCAAAAAGACATGAGTACCTAATACCAGATATTTAATTACAGAATATAAGGGCAAAATAAAAATTATTCTAAGGTCAATTTCAAAGAGCAGAAATACATATAATAAATACTATTGGAGACAACAGTAGTGTAAGCATGTAATGCAAATGTTATTAGTCTCTAGTATATATGCAGGTATTTAATGTTGTTAGCAATTTCCAGGAAATGTTTCTTCAACCTCCCTGAGTCAGTTGCTGACTCTACTTTTGATGTAACACTTAATGGTCTCATTAGCCACGTGGGAGAGTTGGCCAGACCAGAAGTGCCCTCTTTGTCCCAGAATTTGTCACTTCCCCCTTCCTGTTCTCCAGGCATAGTTCCTTGGTCCTTGGGAGAAGTTACATCTGAAAGCAAAGACTGTGATCCTGAATGACTATGCAGCTGAAAAGCTATGCACACATTGCTTCAAAGGGTACTGCATATATCCATTAGTCCTTCCCGTGGAGTCAACAGAAGGCCAACATCTAAAACATCCATCATCGACAACATTACACTAACTAGGGTGTAACCAGCACAGCTCTGGCAGTGGTGACAGATTAATTCTGGAAGAAAAAAGAATGGAAACGTACAGCTCGATGGCAAAATCCTGACTGTGTGGAAATCAATAGTCAGAATTCAACTGACTTCAGAGGTAGAATGTCACCCCTTATTAATAATCAGTGAATTTTAGATGTGCATACATGGGTATGTATATGTGTACACATACACATGCATATTCATTATATACCTGAATCAATATTTTGCATTTTTGCATTCACCAATGATGTTTCACCATTAAAATGTTTATTTGGATTGTATGTTCTTGAAGAAATATTTTCCATCACTCTTCAGTAAATCATAAAATATGGAAAAGACACAGGATTGCCTTATTTTTGAATGACATAAGTGTATTTGATGCTTCGTAGAAATCATTTAGGGTATTTTTTAAAGCTTGCTGTTCTGAAGATGTGTAAATATAAAAACTTTAATCAAACTATGTTCCTACTTTAGGCATTACTTTATGTTAATGTCTTCCATTTTAATACCAATGCCTAATTAAGAGATCCATTAAAAAATCATGATATTTATTGAATGGAAAATTTCCTGTGTAAATACATTTTTAAATTATTATAGTTTTACAGACATAATATGGATAATAAAATTAAACATAAAAATTAATAAAACTATAAAATTAACCAAGTCTATTTAATACATGTAAAAATAGGTTGAGTTTTTTTATTCAAGAAAATCACAAATACTGGTGAGAACAGCATCTGCCCTAAAGGCTGATTTAATTTTGCTTTTGCAATATTCATTTATTTTACCCCCCTCAATTTTGTCATTGGTCTGGGCACAGCACATATTAACATGCTTTGATTATAACCTAACTGGGTGGCAGTGGACAAATTATTCCTGAGCTTGTTTTTCGTTGCTTGTCAGCAGTGTGTAGGGAAAGTATATTCTTTGTCTGTTTAGCTGTTTCTCGACTAGTAAAATGGAAATGGTCATACTTAGCTGCTATGTAAATATCCTATAATGATTTGATAGCTAGGATTTGTAAAGTGTTACTCATGAAGATTAAAAGCAGCTATGTGTTATGTATTTTATTTTGTAGTTATATAAAAGACTTCATTTGTAATAATGGAACAACAAAATATGCCTAGATGTCTTTGAAATTAGGCCTCCTTATGTCCCAGAATCATGCTATGGTAGGTGTTGTACAAAGCAGATAGATTTGAAAACTGAAAGTTAGTATATTCACTAATGAATATGCTATACATGATGCACTGTAAGCAGTGCTTTGCCTAATCATGTTTTCTGGTATGTCCATTTAAAATATTTTTTTAAAGCAGAAAGAACAAGAGACTTCATAACGGAAGGAAATACCAATGACTAGTAATTATGAATAAAAATAATAAATTTGTTTTGCAGCTATAATCAATATGTGTGATGATCATTGGTATGTTTTTGGAAGAAAAGTTTCTGATAAGTCACATATCTACTACGGTCTCGAATGAAAGGGAACAGACCCCAACTCTGAGAAGAATTCATTTCATCTTGTAGCTGGAACATTTACAAACATTACTGTCCCAGTTTCTTACTGGAGCTCACCCATTAGAGACTGTCAGCTCTGCAGCTAATGCACTTGAACAGCAAACCACCTACAGCAGTCCAAACGATCGTCCCAAACTATTTTACATTTAGATATCTGATATTACACTGTATGGGATAAACATCTTTACACCTTTGGTTATCTGTGGGGATTTTATTGGCAGAGGAGTGGAACAGACAGCTTGACTGTGGCTGATTAAACCACTGCAAAGGGTTGGTAGTTGATCTCCTTTCAAAGCGCTACATCTACAAGCAGTTTGAGACTGCAAACATGCAAAGAAGGAGAATAAATTGATTTCTGCAAAAACTGTAGTTAGTGACAAGTTCTCCACTAAGAGCAATGAAGAAAGGATGGTTCCAAGGGAGAGCAAGAAAATATCCCAATCAGACTGCGGTTCTGATAATTATATGGGCTTTGCAGACTGCTTCCTTTCAATTACCTGAATGGCAACAGTAAGATCCCCAAAATGAAGAGGCGGTTCTGGACCAAGTTGCTTCCAACGTGGGAAGCAGAGAAAGAAGGAGGGGGGAAGGACAGATCTGGCCAAAGAACCAGCAGAGGAAATTTGTTCTTACTGCTCTTCTTACTGCTGTTGTGGCACGGAAATCATGGCTGTTTTGCTGCTGCAGATCTTGTATACCACTAGGTTTAGTCTTTGAATCACCAGCATATTGCAAAATAATGGCAACTATCCATCAAACCTGCTGTCCCCAAATTTTGAAAACCTGGGAAGAAATAAAAGTGTTCAGCTAAAATTAATTACCTGGGAGTAATTCATGTTTCCTGGTGATGAAAAATTTATAAATGGCTCTTGAGCCTAGACAAATTGTCAATGTTCTAAAATTATTACACACTGAAAATTTGTCTAGTGTCTCTCTATTGAGTAGATAGATTAACAGACTTTGTATAAATTAAGCAGGCAATTGCACATATTACTATATCTATTCCTGTACATATATCTTATTCCACAGAATTATGTAAGAGTATGTATTTGTTATTAATGATAGACACAGGTCTGAAAAATAGTATTTCAGTGTGTACAAGTTAGACAATCATTTTTTGGTCCAGGGAACATGTTTTTATATTGACAGTGAAGACTGGAAACAGACTTAAAAATATATAATAGAGTTCAAGACTGAGGAGATGACCCTCCTCCACGTGGGCCAAGCCAGGTGCTGCATGTGACCCCAGGGAGGCCATGTCCTCATTGACAGAAACTGTCCTGCAGCCCCTGAGGGAGGTGGGTGCCTGGGTGGGGGTCAGAGGGAGGTTTGCTGAGGTGGTTACAGCCTGGGGATGCTCACAGGGCCTAGACAGACCCCAGGGTTTTCTTACTTTACAAGTATTAAAAGAAGCACATTTTGTGTTTATGGAGGCAGCCCCTACAGAATTCCCGTCTCTGTTGATAATAGTCCTATACATTTACTCAGGACTTTTAGTTTGTTGTAGTCTGGTGAAATATGAGTTGGAATTAAGCTTAATGCCCATCAAATAATTGAATTCCCATTAGTTCATATTATAGTTCGTACATATCACTAAAACATAGGTATAGATGTAACTTTCCTTTGTATAGTGAACCCTGTAAAAACATTTTGAAAAGCAGGATTAACTCTTTAGCCAAATGTTGGGTATAAAAACATTCTGAGGTTGAATTAAGGAGCACATGGGAAAAAGACAATGAAAACGGGAATGTTAAGTAAGTGCTCATTAATTTTTTTTTTTTAAGACACTCAGTATCAGCCATTTGATAGATAATCTTTACAAGTCTGGGGAATGTGTATCCTGTGCTAGTGAGGATAACAATAGTTCTGGGTCTTGTACAAGCGACTTATTTACTTAATGATACAGTCATAGGGTAACAGATCTACTGTCAGTCTTAGAAATTATTTCTGTAACAACTGAATGAAAAGTATCTCAATTTCTCTTTTCCAAAAGATAATTTTTTTAGAAGTTTTATCATTCCCTTCTTCTCTGCCCCACTTTTTACCATCAGTCAGGAATGTTAAATCGGGTCTTAGCAGAGATCCGTTTCATTTTACTTTTCAACTTCTAGTGGAATCAGAAATACCTTGTGGCTCAATTTCTGGTGTTGAAAAGCTCAGATGTGTGTTTCTGAAAAATTGCTACCTAAAGAAACATCTCGTAAATAAAAGCAATAATGCCCCCAAACTTGCTTCCCTGAAACCTAAAGAGTCTGTATCCTGCATTCAGAGCCACAGACCTGGTCTCTGAGGCAGAGAATAATAGGAACTTTCCCAAAATTGCAGTTTCCTTATATCGCCATGCACTGTGGTAACTCCTGTCAGGATCACAAACGGTCTACATGTGAGTATCTGCTAGAGCTGGTGGGTCAGCTTAAGAACCTAGGCAAAGAACTGAGCTTTTGTGGCACTAAAAGCTACAGAGTGTGATAGAGATGGTAGGAAGATCTATGAAAAGTATATCCAGAATTTGTAGTGTTTTTGTCAATACTTCTTCCATACAGGCAGTGGCACCCTGACTAAATCCCTGTTCACCCTGTCATCCCTGCATAGAGGGGCAGACACATTCACCACTGACTTGGATCTTTACAGAGCTAGGCTGTTCTCTGTTGCTTTCTGGAGCTCAGTCAGTCTCCACCGGCTGCACTTCTAACATTGGCATCTCAGGTAAATGCTTACAGTTAGGCAAGATGAATGGAAATCTCTCTGCACTTAGACACTAAGGGACTTTGAAGAAGTTTATAGCACAATACGAGCAGATCAGCAGGGAAAAATAGCTGGTGCTGAGGACATCACCTTCCCACCACATATATTGTGAAGATTTACACCTGAAATTGATTCTGAGCTGGTCCTTCCTACTGAATGCCCATTAGCTGCTGAAGTTCAGTATGTTCATTCCCAGAGCACATCTCTGAGGTTAGTTTCATTCTTTGTCTGGCTACCAAAGCACAGTGAGCAGGGGCATGTGGATGGCTCAACTCAAAAACGCAGTCCAGATCTGAAGCAGAACACTAACACAGACGCACCCATATGACTCTTAATTCTCCTTCTCTAATGTATAGCCACACTTCTTCAAGGAGTGGAAGCTTATCCCTCCAACGCTTCTTTAATTTTGTCCCCTTGTTATTTTCACCTCCTGTTTTCTTCAGAGCTGTATGTCTATGGCCATTCTGGACGTTTTACACACAAATTCCCATCACCCCTGTATATTTTGTAAAAGTTTCCTACCCCCTTTTTTCTCAAAAGCTAAGTTTGACTGCACAGTTATCACTCAACTGCATAACACTTTGGCAGAACAACTGCTGTGTCCAAGGTTCCTGTACTAAATAATCAGTTATGAGGGTGGGGGCTGGAGGTTGGGAAGAAGGAGGTCATGTTTAACAGAAGAAGAAACCTATTTAATTTTTTTCTTTACTAAATAGAGGCAAACAGAATTAAACTTGTTTTTGTTAAGTCTGAGAACACAGCATGGTCTTAATTTTAAAGCTGTAATGGGAACTAAACCATATTTCATAAAGCTCTGCTAAAGAGATTCCATGAAAAACACAGGCTCCTTGATAGGAGCATGGCAAGTGGCCTCTAATAACAAGCTGAACCCCAGCATTGTTTCACTTGCTGCCTCCCCTGCTTCAGAAGCTTTACTAGATTTACTTTTCTGCACAGAAGTAATATTCTTAAAGTAGCATACTAAGAAAAAAAAGCCTTTCATAAATACTTGAACAATCATTTCTCTCCTTTTACTTTAATTGCTCAGAAGTCAATGATTAAATTTTACAATCCTTAGTCACAAAGGACTTTAAGGTCATGCTGCAGGCAAGACTCATTCCAAAATGAAAGAAGTGGCAAAATACATTAGACATTTTCTATGCATACTCTATGCATTATTTGAACTTCTTCCTGGAAGCCCTGTCCAAGTCTCAGTCAGTCTATACCTGGACATTTGTACTGGGTGGTAAAGGGAGCTGGGTGCCATGCTAGCAGCATACTACTCTTGTATGTCTGTATTGCTACACACCCAAACTCATAGGCTACAGACACTGGTATGCCTTAGCCATCTTTCTCCAGTACTCAAGAGGCCTTGATCTAGTCCCTGGCAGTATGTAATCTTTTAAGTTTTATTTTGGATATAGAGCTTTTACCTTCTAGGAGCTGCTCACTATAAGCTGTTCAAAAGAACCACAGTCTCTGTTCTGAAAAGGAAATAATTCATTACTTCTCTCAACAATACACACAGTTTTGATGGGCCACACTCACTTACATGGCTATAATTACAGAGGATTTATAAAGGCACATAGAGTCTCTCTAGATTTGCTCCAAAGCAGATCTTGTTAAAATAACTCTTCTTCCATTGGTCTGAGTGCTTATGTATATGTATGTGCTTCTGCTCCTTGATTGAACACTTGTAAATTTTCAAACTGAAAAAGTCACTTCAAAACTTCCAAATATACTTTCAGCTGATGTTCTCTGAGGTTGAAGTTCATGAAATTTCTGGGGGTTTTTTTTGGATGAAAAACATATTCAAGGGCACTCAGTGCCTTTCTAAATGCTTACAAGAAATCTGAAGACTGCCATCAGCAAAGCATTTAAATTACAAAATCCTATAAAATTCAGCATAACTAGGGCTGTTGAGATGAAGGATTGGGTTTGTGTGTATATGTGTGTGTGGATACACAGTAGTATTGTATTGTATTGTATATTGAAAATATACAAGTCTTCTTTTCTTACATGGCAAAACCTAAAAATTCACTGTATGCTTTAAAATATTGTCAGCTGGATGCATCAGAGTAATGTTATTCCTAGAACCGAAAAACAGACAAGGTCTTTGCTGGGTAGCCATGACCATGCAGGGTATCTGAAAACGTGTGATGGAAGACGGATGAAGAAGCCATTTCTCTGTCACAAGATGACCGAAGTGTAGTATAAATTCCCTACCTTTCCTCTTCCTTTTCTCCAGTATGTTAGTTCCTGACAATCTCACACATATCATTAGGATTGAAAATATTTATTCTTTAATGTATGGTCAGAACTTTTGGTTTTTTACCCCATGATGGTCTTACACCATCACCACATGCTCTTTTAAGCCTTTTCTCACTATGATCACAGCAGGGTAACTGCAACATGTTCAGACTATTGCAGCCAGTTTGCCTTGAAAATCACTTTGCCTTTAGGAGGCACCAAATTGCAAAAGGCCATTAATTACTAAAACTCCAGCGTACAGATTTTCTGAGTATGTACTTTCATGGCAATAACACTAAGTCTGGCAGGATGCTAAACGAGGGTTTTCTGCCAGTTCTTCAACAGAACACTCAGTTCAGAGCAACACGTTATCAACAAGAATACTGTGAGATGAACGGAGATATGGCCATTTCAGTCCCCAAGGCTTTGCCTAACAATGCCCTAGAACCTGCAAGGATATGACAGAAGTCCTTAAAGAGACACACTGACTTGCCTGAGTCCTGCCTGAAAGATTTCCATTCTCTCAAGTCATACCACTGTCACAGACATCAGCCAAATTTCCAGAACTCTTATTTTGCTCCATTTCCTTCAAGCAGTAGATGTTTACAGGGCACAATCAGCAAAGAGAGAAAGAAATAGGGAACTGGAGAATTCTGGACTGGACATTGGAGCCCACTTTCCCACTCCAGACCTTCTCCTGACACACCCTAGACGTGATGAACACAACAATGTGCTGTAAGTGTTTGTTCAAGTTCCCGAGGAGAGAAAGAGATAAATGTAGGGAAGGCTAATTTGGGGAGGTAAAAGCAGAGGTATGGAGACAGAGTACTTTTCCACCTGTGCCTTGATGGCAGATAATAACACTTTTTGGCTAGAAAACTAAGTACTTGAATATACAATTAATTAGGTGTGTTTAATAAGAGCAGTGATGGGGAAGGCTGCAACTGCCTATTAATATAGCTTAGCACAATAGACAGTCTTGTTCTTGTGCTTCTCAGACAGGCACTGTGTAGCTGTGTGCCCTATCATTATTGGCCTAAACTAAAAGAACCGTTTTCTCTCATATCAGAATAGGGTTCTAAATGGCAAACAGAGTATAAAACAAGATCCAAGTTTTTTGTTCTTCACCTCTTAATGTTAATATGCCTACATATAAGATGTTTTTCCCAACAGAGACACGAGTTACGGTAAGACTTGCCTTTTCACAGAGAAAAACATTACCGAGGAAGCAAATGGTGAATAATCCAGTGTCTGCTTTTTAGTGTATTTCATGGACATATGAAATTAGTAGAGATAATAGTTTTTAAAAAAACTGTCTGGGTTTAGTGGCTAATCTGGCAAGGGCATCTGCCCACACTGAGCTCATAGCAAGAGTATGGCTATAGAGAAGCGTGACTCAGTTTGCATTCAATAGGAATGGACCCCATCAGCACAAGCTAAAAGGAAGTTGTGTGCCTCACCCTCCTAAGCCCCTTCGAAAATCCCAGCCGCTATTTTTTTCTGCCAGATGGGTTGATGACAAGCAGCAATCAGAAACACTCTGGCCTAGTGCTATTAAAATCATTACTGGAGAAATTTGGAAAAAAGGCATCAGCATTCTTTCATTGTATTAAAATATTCTGTCTTTTATGAGCTGAGTCATAACAAGCTGAGACATATTTACTACTTAGACAATTTTTAAACATTATAAATGGAGTACTTGTTCAGAATATTGTTCAGAATATTGCTACCACAATCAAGACAATTGACATTTTCAACCTTAATATGAACAAACTCTAACATTAGTATTGCAACAATGCAAATGACTGCAGTACCTCTTCCATTAATACTGCTCAACCAGGAAATTACTTTAAATTATGGTAGCTGGCAGTTATGTATCTCGTATTTATGACTTCCCAGCAAATGCAGCTCAGAGTGCAAATGAACAGTTTACTACTATAAGAGTGAAACTTCCTTAGTCTTAGGGTTTATTTGTTTTAAAATAGATGAGATGTTACATCCCTCCTACTGAATTACACCACAAGAGCTGTCAGTAGGCCATCTGAATTCTGTTTTCCCTTCCTACATCAGGATCCCTCTGGATTAGATTTATTATTGCTTTCCCTCAATCGTTCCAACCCACAGCAGTCTCCTCTCTAGTGATGAGGGCTAAAAATAGTTCCCTCCAGAGCCCAGCTCAGTAACTGTAATATCCAAACACACAGAGAAGGCAGATGTGCTAGTTGGTAGCTGAATGTTCTCTTTCACCACTTCCAGCCAAGAAATAAGGCCCCAGTGCTGGGCTCAGAATAAGGATTCAAGTCTGAAAAACTAGTACTGGATTTGAATGGTAAATTGCTTTTGAATAGTAGGAACAAACTCAATTACAAACAGGCAACTCTAACATAATAAAATTCACTTCTGTGCAGAGACATGTAAACCCTTCAAAATAAATAGATTAGAGGGCATGTGAGCTCATTGAATAATCAGTCCAAGTAATAATATTAGCTATACAGAATTATTTAAAATCTGCAGATATCTTTTCCATATGTTAAAGATATATTTCTTAATACATTTCTTTATTCAATATTGCCAGCCTTACTGAGAGAAAAGAGACAGTAATTTATTACTCTGTGAGCGATCCTATTTAAAACTGTGGAACTGGGCTACTCAGTATCAGTAAAGCGTTAGAAGATGTATATGAAGTTGACTGTATATGGGTTTTCCTCTCTTTGTTTCTTCTACAAACCAATAAAAGCTCTTTAAAGTGAAAAAGTTCTTCCCAATAATGCAAAGTAAATTATATTATTTCTACATTTTACACTCGTAAATGCTTTGCAGTTAGGCTCCATGCCAGGATTCTACTTCACTGGATCATTACTTGTATAACACAATTAGGTAAGGACAGAGCATCCTGAATGAAAGTACAGTCAAGCATCCTCCCACACACAGACATGCTGGAGTTCTTTGGACAAAATATGAAGAGGTTAATTCAACCCCAGTGACTATACTTTGGACATTTTCCTCAGATATTGGTGACATCAATATTTTTTGCCTAAGACCCACCCTCAGTATCCAGCAAACACAACAGCAATGCTGCATTTGTGCCTGCTCACTATCAGAGACAGGCTCTAAGACAGTCATATTTGAAACCATGTGTATGGTAACGGTGTTTACATGGAACCATCTACTGTTATTCACAATGGTCACAGGCAGAAGGATAGGACACTCTGTCCAACAGGTTCAATATGCAGAATAACTCAATTTATTTTATCATTCTTATATAAATGCTTTAGTATAGACACCAAAGGAAGCTGGACAAATGCAAAATCAAGGACAAGGCTCTACACGGAGGTATAATGGAGGCAAGGATGATACCGACCTCCCTAGATGTGTGTGTACTAATAAATTAAAGTGTGCTTATGAATTTGGCCCCTGTGGTAGTAAAATGTTAGAGTATTCCCCAGCACAGGTTTGGCACATTCCAACTACCACAGTCCCCCCAAATTCTCTGACATTATTCCCAATAAATTATTTGTCTGCCTTCTGGTGGTGAAGGTTGTTTTCTAGCACTTAACCCTGGTACCTAGAACATTCCCAGACATGTTTAATTTTCCAGGTTTTCCATTTCCCTGGGAACACAGCTAGGGTCTGGGCATGCTGCCAAAAAGATAGGCCACGCTCCAGACCCACCACAGCCTGAGGACCTCGACCTTTGTGCTCTGCCCTGTTCCAGTGGTTTTGGCTAGGCTGTGCCACTAACTATGCCTTGTGCTCATAGCAGCCTAAAGATCCATGCCATCCCTTTCCTTTCATCTCAATTCACCTCTCCAGTTTCCCATTATCATTGCAGAAATCATATGCACACGTTCACAGAAGAACTAACCATTGTTTTTCCTAATCAGAATTGATTGAACTAAAATGGGGAAAAAAAGTCAGTAAAATGAAGTGAGTTGGAGTAGTTTGCAGCTTACATCTGTGTCTAATACTTAATCAAAAAGTCATTGATTATGCACAGGATTTCTGTTAATACTTCAAAAGCTGAAAAACTGGAACTGATCTTTAGCCTGAAGTGGTACAGCAACATCCTCGAGACACTCTTCTCAGGATGGAATGATTATCTTTTGGCCCTCCGTAGATTGCTGCTGTTGTGCTGAAAAAGGGAGGGACAATTAAACAAGCCAAACATTGCTGTGAATGTCTTAGAAGGAAATGGTACCCCTGGAGTATTGTCAAGAAAGCAGACAACAGGGTCTTCAAAAGAAGGCTGACAACAGTGTCACAACTGGTACAACGGGCAACCTCCTGAGGGTGCATATACTATAGCTGTCAGCTTGGGTGGTAGCTGATCTGATCCTGGTGACTGCTGAAGCTGCCAGTGAATGGGTCCATGAAACGGCATCAGGAGTAAGTCAGGTTGCCAAGTGGAAAGAGTGATGTCATGACTCCACAGACCTGAATGGGACTGACATCATGCACCTGGCAGCCTGGATGCGTGATTGCCAGCAGTTATACACACTCCCAAGACAGATAGACGCAGACTCCACTCAAGAACTGTGCAAGTTTTGTACAAAGCTGGCCAGAACAACTGCAGGTCACAGTGACACATTTATCCTAACTGGCACGGTGTGACACCTTTTCCTCATGATGAACTGCACTGTCAGTAAAAAAGCTGTGGTGAGAGGGCAAAGTATATAGGAACAACTGAGCAGCAGTACCCATGTGTTTGGGGAAAGCTCCTGAAACAATTTTGAAGAATGCCTATGTTCTTCTCCTTAGAGGGACACAGGATTGTCCAGCTTCTGAATAACCACAGTATGCCTGCTCTCAGTGCTGGCTGTCACTCTGGCCTTGACTACCTCCCACAACACCTTAGGATCACAATCAGCACTCTCATCACTGGACACCATTTCTAGCAAGAATGAAATTCTTGCAAAGAGGCCAGTTCAGCCTTTTTCAACTTCACCTCCACATATGCCCTCTTTTGCTGTGTGTGGTCCACCACGGGATGAGGGAAATATCTCCCTAGAGCAAGGGGTCTTGCCCCAGTTGCATACAGCAGCTGTTCAATCACTGTTAAGCATAGATTCATGCAGCTGTTGCCGCTTACTGAGGAGATGAAAATGGTGTACTGCCCTTGCATCAGCAAGATGTAGATGCAGTGATTAGATGCTATATATGAGACACTGGCTGATTTCAGAGGCAGAAAACTAGACCCCTTACAGAAGCACCATGCCAACACTCCTACAACGCAGCAGGATGGGTTTCCCACAGCAAAGAAGCTTTGTCGCAATTGACACAGTGGAATCTGCAATGGCAGGCTGCCTGCACATGAAACAACTATCACATGCTGATGCAACACTGCTCGTCTGAAATGTGGTTATGCACCTAGGTGTTAAGCGGCTCAAATCCGCACTGCCAGATGATGAAGGAATGGATGAATATGCTATTAACGAGCAAAGAGGCATGAGCCAAGGTCTCTGTGGCTGTGGACAGAGACCCTCTTCTGTGCCACTGGAGCAGATGTCTGCTCCCACCTGCTCTTCATCACCCCAACCCTAAACTTACCACCTGTCCTGATAACAAGGCTGTGCCTATGAGTATTGCCTAATCTGTTTCAGTCAAAATGAGGCAATAAGGCAGTTTATCTTTAACCATTTAAATGCTATTGCTTAATCTTTGCTAGCCCAGCTTATTTTAACTGCAACAAGTTATGGCAGGTTTACTTCAAAGTGCCAGATAGAAAACTGAGTTTTCTATCAGATTGACAGACCCATGCACCATCCTGCTGCCCTGGCTACTCCACTGGTAACCTCTGTCAGAGAGACAAGACAAAGCTTGCGAGATGCTGTAACACCTAAAGCCTCTCCAATAACAATCAGCAGAGTTGTATGCCATGGCCCTTAGGATGTATATGGGTACAATTTCTTCTAAGGGTGACACTAACCTTTAGCCTAGACGAGGCCTACTGAGTTATTTTGCAAAAGCAAACAAAAAAAAACACAACAAAAAATCTCAGAAATTCCAGCCTCTACCTTCACTCTTCGTCGGATAAAAATCTGTCTAGTGATATTACTCCTCAGAATGCAGCTACTGTAAAACATCCTCAACTATTTCTGAGAAAATGTCAATTCCTTCCACATCTATGACTTCTAATATACAGGCCATAAGGCTTTTTGTATCATAGTAAGTTTATCTGAGCTATGCTGAACACAGGAAGAAATGAAAATTTTCTAGCTTTGTTGTTTTATAAAGTAATTCAGAGCATGGGAAAAAATTGTAAACTGCCTTTTAGACAAAGAAAGAGTGGGGAACAATATATCCTGCTGCTTCCCCATTATATAACCAATCCCCATTCTTAAGTGCACAAATAAAATAAAAGTAAATTGAAATAAATCAAATAAATTATGTTGCACAGTTTCAAGCCCTACATTATGTCTGGGCTGTAATAATATACATTATTATTAATGGTTTTCACTTTACAGTGCTGAAAGTCAGATTTGTTGTTGTCATCTTCATTCCTTGACCTTTACTATCTGCATTGCTCACATGGAAGTATTAGTCTGCTGTCACACTTGAAGAAACTGTGTAATAAGGTCAACTATGCATCACTCTAAGTCATCTAAGGCTTTTTTAGCATATTTGCTTTATGACAAATGTGTAAGATCACTGTAATTATCTACAATGATAGTTAGACTTCATGCTATATACAACTCAGATTTCAATTATATTAGAAAATACTATTGCCAGTGGACTAGTGTAACATTTTATCACCACGAATTCAATAGCCACTTAACTGAGATATAACAAAGGCTAATTTCAAGTTCTGAAATTAATACCTCTATTCTGGAGAAATGTATAAATGCAAAAAATATTATCATGTACCCTCCAATTAAAATCGCTTGTCTGTTTTTCGTTCTTGATGTACTTCAGGATTTGCAGGGTTTGGGGAGTTACGGAGGTTAGGTTTCATATAATAGTTCAGAATTGAGAAAATAGTTTTACCGCTGAACACTTAAATCCCTACAGAAAGAGATTTGTGAGGTACTGCAGTATATCAAAGAAATCTGCATTATGAGTATGTCGCTTCTTGAGGTATGGAAGCTGGCAGGAAAAAATGCTCTGTTTGGCAGCCATCACCATAAAATGATATAAATGTAACTACATTACCAAGGGACCTCAATCTGCCAACTGAAGAGGGCAACTACATTTTCTGCTTACAATATATAAAAGATCCTAAGCACTTACTTGAGTCTCCCCAGTTTTCTGAGCTGTAATGTTTATTCCTTATACTGAGGATGGAGGATGCTTTTATTCTGTGGTTTTGCTGAGCTTTGCCATATCCTCTTTGACAGCAGTGAAAAGGAAAACAAAGGCACATTTGCAGTGGCAGTGGACCAGTGGAAAAGCCTTCATAGGAGACATCGAACAACGAGCTGGCCATTTACATAAACAGAAGAGGTCCAGCGACATATAGCTAGTTGGTATCTCTGCTTCAAGTCAGAGTGCACAGTACCTTCAGCTCTTGCTACTACTCCTAAATAAAACAGTCAGGCTGAACCAGCACTTCACCAAATTTGATCTGAACCATCTTTTATTACCCAATTGCTGACCCGGACAGCTCCTATTTCTACCTCTGCATTTCAAACTCATGAGTACGTTGTGGATGCCATCGGATCACAAATTATCTTCAGCAACATAGGCAAAGGTCAGAAACCATTTGGTTGAAAGAATAATTTATGGAAAAAATTATTCTTAAGACATGTTGCATAGGGTTTTTTCCCCTTCTCTGATCTTGAAAATCTCAGAAGGTTAAACATTGCTTCATTGTAAAAGGATTGCCTAGTTATTTATGTTTTATAGCAGCTGGAGCTATAACCACTAGAAATGGTATTCTAAGGTTACCTATGCATGTACACTTCACAGAGACAGAGAAAGCAGAAAATTCCTCTCCTGTGTAGCTATTGTGAAAAGAAGAACTTGAACAGCTTACTCAGTTCCTACATCCACATTACTATTATGATTTTGTCAAAGCAAAGAGTGTTCAGAAAAAAAGCTGCATGATTAAGTGATAATTTACTAAGAAAGATTTTAGAAGTCTAGTCTGGCTCAGAAACAATGTAATAGAGACATAACAGCAATCTGAGTACACTGGGTGGAATATATATTATTTAGGGTTTATAGGATAAAATTAACAAAAAGAATACATAGAATTAATATCGGGAAAGGAAACAGGGGAAGACCAACCCAATGCTGTGTGGGCATTTTACGAACTGAATCACTGGCACTTTTATGCCACTCCCAGTAACAGAACAGCGTGTCGAGCCCTTAGGAGCATTCTGCAGAAGGCCTGAAGCACTCTGCTGTGGAAAGCAGCCAGTTCAATGGCAGGGAACAGCAACTGCTTTTCCACCTCTGATTTTTATGCCTGCTAACTTTCTTTCCAGCTCTGCTGTGGGAAGAAGTCTTGGTAATAAAAGGTGTTCTGTATAAAACATAAATTCCTATAAAATAAATTACAGGCTTTGTAATAAAACAGAAGGGGTGATTATATTCTTCCCTGGAAATAATTAATCAAGTTTTCTGCAGTGAAAAGTTTTGAAAGCATGTAAAGAACACATTTTTACAGAAAATGTAAGTTTTCTCTGAAAAATGGGAACTATTACCCATTTATGAATGTTTATGCTGTTGTCATTATTTATTTTTGTTTCCATAATGATGCCTTGTTTCAGGACAAGAAACTACTTCTGTTTCTGTTTTGTGCATTACTTCTGCATAATAGCTGAGCTCCTTCTGCTAAATGAGAAAAAAGTGTTTTTACAACTGTACTAACTTTTCATTCTCTTTCCCGTTGACTTCCTGCTTTCATTTTTCAACCCCGTTCACTGAAGGTTTTTCTGCAGCCTACTTGTTAATTTTGAAACTGTAATTTTCCCAGCAAACTTGTCTCTCTCACCCACATGCATACATTTCTTACTACCTAGTGAATTAGGAAAACAGTATATAATAGGACAGATCCTTCATGAGGATCCTGAGCAATTCTTGTACATGTCCTATTCCTGAGTCACAGAGAATGATACATAAATGATATGGGGCTGACATGGGTTACTAGACAGCTGCAGCCACCTGTGCCAGGTCTTGACAAAACCCACTTGCACGCCCAGCCTGTGTTTCACAAAAAAGCTGGGAGATTCCTGACGAGCTGTTATTATTCTTCAACCCATGGAAAACAACATAGAGAGGCAACTATACAGTATTAGTATTATTTATTCATGTCTAGATTCCCCAGCTAAAAGCCAGACTGCATTTTGTCAACTTTTACGTACACACAGTGGTAAAATAGCATCTGTACAGAGGAGTCTACAAGCAAGGCATAACAAAAATAGCAAGAGAAGAAGAGGCACATGCAGGAGTAACTTGCCTTCATCTGCAGAGTAAAACCAAGACCATAAGCCAGGTCAGTACTCTGGTCACTAGGTCATCATCTAAAATACAACTTGTTGCTGCTATACTTTTTTTTTTTTAATATGCCATATTTAAATAATCCACTTAATAAAAAGACTTAGGAATGTGCAAAGATTCATTTGCAATTATGTGCATAGCCAAGGCACTACGCTTACTGAAAGACCATGATTATATAAGGCCTACATTTCAAAATTTAGATATTTAGTTTTAAACATAAACAAACATCTTCACATCTTCAAACTTCTTGTAAGAAGTTTTTATCAGAGGGCATACCATTCTGTCTACACAAATCTGCTCCCAAATATTCTGAAATGTATTTTGCATAGTAAACATAATATGAATTTGATGCACATAGATTAATCCAACTTCATATTATTTTACCCTGTAAGGTATCAAAACACATTCTTTATTTCCCTGGGGAATACAATAACAATTCTGCACACAGCAGTCCAGTTCATGTCTATCAGGCATAAAGTGTTTCAGTCAAAAAACAAGAGATAGTATTTCTTGTGTTTCAGTTAGCACAATTCAACTGGAGTAAATACAATAAACAATTTTGGTCTGACAACACTGGTCTCAGTCCAGCAGAAGATATGTGCACTCTTCCAGACCATTTAAGCACCAGGAGGCTGGATTTTCTCATCCCACAACATGTCTATGCCCTGAGGGAAATGTCTCTTACAGCCCAGTTCCATGATCTGTTTTAGATGGCAAGATACAGTGCTCTGACTGAAAAGGGCTGTCCCACCCCTTTCTTACCACCAGCCTGCTCAATTTCATGACACCATGTACCCCTTGGGCTGCAGTAAGCATTTGTGTAGCTGCACTCAAAACTAGCTGGGAACTGGTTTCAGTTCAAAAAACTCCAGTACAATGAAAATGGGTTGGATCCCCAGCTCTGTTCTTTGCACAGCTGCTTGAATGTTTGTGCTGGCGTAAGGCAAGGCCATCATGGCAGCAGGGACAGAAGCTGCATGAGATGAGAGAAGGGTGGAACTATGCCTTTTGGTGGATGCTCTTTCTAACAAGACCTGAAATAGGTCATCCATAGCTTAAACATATTTTCAGCCTTGGCTTATTTAGAGAATTGCATCAAAATGTGTTTATTTTTTCAAAGATTTTTTTACTTTGCCTATGGATTTACTATCTCATGTTATTTGTTCCTCAAAGGGCTCTTACAATCCCAAATCATGAACCCATTCACAAGTCTGCTCAGGATTTATTGGTTAAAATTTATTTAAGGTACACGCTTTATGATAAGGTGCTTGTCTACCAGCCACGTGGGGTGATTACTCCCAAACTGAAGGGTTTCTCAGACATGACTGCCTTTTTTCAGAATGCCTTATATTGAAAGCCTCATGGTACGTGTCGGTCAGAGCCTTCTCCATGAAGGAGGCAGCTCTTCTTTGTCTCCAGGACTTTGTATTCATTCTGTGTACCTCAAGCTGAAATCGGTCTGGGTATCCTACTCAAGGCATTTTTGTAATGCTGCATGAAGAGCTCTGTGATTGATACTTTCTGGGATGTTTCACTCTTGGTAATACAGCAGTTTCTCAGTGTATCAAGAGAGCATGTGGAATTTACCTGCACTTTCAGACATCAGGCTCATTTGGGCTAGAAAAGTGGAAATGTGAACAATGTGTTTTCTATGTAATAAAAATTCCTGTAGAGTACATTGGAAGTAACTCTAACTTCCAGCACTACTAGGTGTGTCCTGTCCTGACGCTGCCATTTCTCCTGGCTGCCTGCTCTGAGCTCTTCAGCCTTCCAGAGCTCCCAGTTCTGACTTCCAGGACTGCCAAATCTCCTCTGCAGGCTCTCCCATCTCCTGGTTACCGGCTGTAACTCTTCATAAACTTGAATTGGCCTTGCTTCTCTCCAAGTTATAACTACACTCTAGACCTTCTTTGTTTCAGCAGGAGACTGCAGAGGAAATCAGATCCCTTTAAGACTTGGAATATTGTAGGAAGCATGTGAAGTCCCATGCCATTTATTATGACTGGAATAAAGCTTAGAATAGCAACTTATAATTAATTGTAAAAATGTGTTGTCCCTTTGTGGTAGTCTGACCTTGGGTGTCCATCAGGTGCCACCAAGTCATTCTCCCAGTCCCCCTCCTCAGTGGGACAGGGAGAGAAGATACGATGAAAAAGTCATGGGCTGAGATAAAGGAAACTTTGTAAAGAAAAGCAAAGGCCCTGTGGAAGCAAAGAAAAACAGAAAGATTTATTTTCTGCTTTCCGTCAGCAGGCAATGTTTCAGCCACCTCCCTGAAGTAGGGCCTCAGTGCACACTGCAGTTGCTTTAGAAGACAAATCTCTTGATAACAAATTCCCCCCCTCCCTTCTTTTAGCTTTTATTGCTGAGCACAATGTCATATGGTATGGAATATCCCTTTGGTCAGTTTGGGTCAGCTGTCCTGGCTGTGTCCCTTCCCAACCTCTTGCCCACCCCCAGACTACTGGTCTTTGGAATGGGGTTGGAAAGACAGTCCAGATGCTGTGGGAGTGCTGCTTGGCAGTAGACAAAACATTGGTGTGTCATCAACACCGTTCTAGGTACAACTACAAGGTGCAGCACTGTGAGGGCTGCTACGGGGAGTGGTAACTCCAGCCCAGCCAGACTCAGCGCACCTTTGTTGCTGTATACATTTGAGAGCCAATTCTGATTTTATCAAATGTCAGGCTGTTCAGTCTGCTGAAATTGCTTAATTCTACAGAGAGATTGCAAATATATATTTTAACTATGGGCAAGGAAAGCTGTTGGGTTTTGTTTTCAGATTCGTTAGTCAGGTAATCTGATCTCTGATTGGTTTGACATGCCAGTACTTCCAAAACCTGGACATAATGTTTCTACAAACAGTGAGGAAACTCTATTCTTTCCACTAACTTCCACCAGTGATCAAACAATTCTTTGAAAGGATCTCAAAAACTGGGTATAAGTTGGAACAAATATAGCCAAAATATTAACTTAAAAGTTTGAATGCTTATGGAAATTTTTTTGTTGTTTTTTTTTTTTCCCTCGATTCTAATGGTCAGTATCATAAGAAATGTTGATATAATTATTGAATGGACATTTCTGTGTAAAGCATGACAAGCTTAAGACAAAGACTGCTTCAGTAGTAAGACTACAAGATCAAAGTTAAAAATGCTTCATTTAGTTGTGATGACAATTCTGTTAATTGAGCAATTTCAAAGGTATGCAACTTTAGCTATTGCAATTGCTTCCTTTGTAATTAGTGACTTTTCAAAGAGCTTGGGTTCTCTCTGCAGATCCTTTCAACTGACCACTCTGTTGGCACCATAACAAGATGAGTGGGAAGCCGGTCTCCTGAGAGCAGACTCATGCCATATTGGTTAATCCAGTCGACTGCTACTATGAACCAGTCAGTTATGCACACCAGAAAGTCCTGAATTTTCACAGTTGCTGTCTTTTATGGTAAATCAACTGCAAGTAGACTACCTTTCTGAGAAAAATATATATTTTCTGATACTCTTAGAAACTATGAATACTGGGAGTACATAATTTTTGTAACATACCTGCATCAGGTGTCAAAGTATTGATAGCTTTCAAATAATTTTCCAGACTGCAATAATGAAAAGCAGTACTACCTTGCCACTGTCACATCCAATGGGTGTATTTTAAAAAAAGAGAAAAAAAAAAAAAAAGCAAAAGCAGAATGGTAAGACTGCCTTTGTATTAAACCAGTTATCTGTGTAGCTCAGACTTGGATTCTGTCTGTCATGTAAATGCTGCCATATTCCTAAATTCCACAGTCAGGACAAAACTCCCATTATCTTCAATAAGGAATTCAAGATTGGGGTACTAAGGGCAGATGATGGATGAACAGTGCCTTTATTGTGTCATTTGTATATCTTGTATTTACTAATTCATTCTCCAATGACTGTTTATCATTTATGATAGCACAATTATTTTTTTCATAGTTTTATTGTATTTGCAGAGAGGAATACAAACTACAGAGGGGAAACGTATTATTACTCTGTTTTCGGAAAAAGGCTAGTAGAGAAATGGTCTGAGTTATGCAACACCATCTAGAAAGAAGCTATTTTATCACTACTTGGAATAAATGGCCACTCAAAAGGGCACAGTCTGGAATATTTTCTTGCAATTCTAGCTTGAGCTAGTAGGACAATGTTTGGCAGAGCTCAGCTCTCTTCATAACAAAGTGTCTCGGCACAAACATTGCTTAGGACAAATTAAAAACAGTAATGGGAAAAACTACAAATATAAAGAAATAAGACAGAGAAAATTCTGTTTGGCTTTGTAAAATGTGTTAGAGAAGGAAAAATATTTTTTAAGCTTTTAAAAAATTAATTCAAAATCGATGCTCTTACTGCAAATATGCAAAAATAAAACCGCATTGATTAATCTAGTAGAAGAAAATGCAACACAGTTACACACAAGAAATATAAAGATATTGATGCTATACTATAATCTCATAAATAATAAAAATGTTTACTATATTATGATCTCATATTTATATAATAAGCAAAACTATATCAGCAACAGTTGTCTATCAAAATATATTTCAATTTGGTTTCCAAATAATTGCTAAATTCATGTTTACTAAGTACTTTTTTGTATTTAAAAAAAACAAACACATGCCAAACAGTTCAGTGTTTCATTGCTTGTTTGTATAGTTATATAATTAATAAAAATATATATATATTTGGGGTTCCTGTGGTGTTTTTTTCTTGTAGACAAGATATTTTTCAAAATATATTGCTAAAGTGGGTTAAAAAGTTCCAGAAGATCCAATTTTTATCTTTTATCTGATTTTGTGAAATTTGGCTCAGTATTTGTTGCTCACAAGGATTTAGAAACATGATGGGGTGAGAAGATTTCTTATAAACGCATCACAGATCTTAGCACAAATCGTGAGTTATTTTACTTAAAGCTCATTTTTCCTTATCTCTCAATCTCCCCCTTTAAAAGCACATAATGGTCAATGAAGAAGCAAAGTAGTAAAAACATCTTTTAACCTCACATCTCCCACATTCCAACCTGGAGGATATGACCTTGTTCCCTTCAGCACTATCTACCAGATCCAAACTGCAGCACATGCTTCATGTTTCTGCTGCAAATACGCAGGATCTCTGCATCAGTATCCATGACCTTTCTCTGCTGCCTACAAGGTCTTAACCAGAGTCCACTGAAGTCTGTTGCAAGCTATCTACTAATTCTGAAGGCCAACAGACTGAAATTTACGTTTCCTTTCTTCATGTATTTCTCAAAGTACACTCTTCCCACGTACCTCTGGAATTACCTCTTAGCTGCTAAATACCTCTTTCCCCATCAATACAACCATCCTTCTGGTTTGACGGGTAAACCTACTGTTTTCTCACTGCCCAAATTCATGAACAGCTTCAGAGCAAAACCCTTGATTTGTCAGACTTTCTGTACTACGGATTCATTCTCCTGCTTCAGGTCTGGCAACACAGCCTGTCTCTCCAGCCCCAGCTGCGATGTACTTACAACAGAAGCTGTTAATTTAACAACTGAAAACTTGCTGACAACGCTCCACTTTTTCCAGCACTCCTCAGGATCAGACTCACTCACACAAGCACAATGAAGAGGAGTGAAACCAAGGCAGAGAGATTGGAATCCCAGCCTCCACAGCAGACAAGCCACCTTATCTCACGAAGGTCTACTGCAATGTCATGGGCAATTACTGTAAAAAATGAGCAGCACACCTGCTAACAAGGATTGCCTAGACATTTTAATGTGAGGAAAAGCTTCCATCCCCTTTTTCATGCCAGATGGGATCAAAATCACTGAACGATGGAGAAGTGTATTATCTTATGGCAGGCGTTGTCATAGTTCTGCAAAGTATGACAGATTTGAACAGGAAATCATAGAGAAATGTATTTCTGTGACATCTGTAGGCACCATATATAAGACTCTGAACATGACCAGAAAATGTGCCTTATTTTCAGGAGTTTTACCAGCCTTTTTTTTTTTTTTTTTTTTTTTTTTAAGAAAAATTGGAAATATTAGCTTGGAAAATTACATTAACTGATTGATTAAATCAGTAATATGGCTGCTAAGCAAACAGGTCAGTCACATCTCCTGTGGCCTACATGAGCTGTAAGGAGTCCCTGAGGCACTGAAAAATTCCCACCACAAGAGCATAGTGCTGGCTTTCCACGTGTGCCTTCTTTTCTCCCATGAGCTCCCCGCCAAGGCAGAGAGGGATCCCATTGGGGTTCCCCACCTTCTCTGCCTTCAGCAGTGCCATGGATCACTCATGTTGTACAGCCCTATGTGTGAGTTTTGGCTCTGTGACATCTCAGATGTTTCTCACCCCTAGCAGTAGTCCAAAACTGGAGGAAACATAATGGCACCTTTCCGCCACACACACTTTCTGTGATAGGACTCTTTGACTTGCACTGAAATATATAACCCACAGCATCTGGGTTTTATCCTTACGTCTTCTCAGCTTTCAGATACGTGTCTGTTACAGTAAATCACTTGGTTATCTAAAAACTCTACATTAGAAGCTCACAGTCAGGAAAGACTTTGTTAGCTGTAACCCTGAAATATATAAAACAACAATTAACTTACCGTCATAGGAAATTATTTTTAGAATTTATTCCAGACATGTTTAGTCTGCTTGAAATATGTTTGCACTGCCTCTGTCTTCAAAAAACATGATGTAAATATTTATTGCAGGTTCCTGATTGTAGGCTTTTTGCTCTGATTGCAAGTGTGACATTTTAAATCATAACTTTACATCTTCTTATATTTAGGGAAGGGAATTAGTATAATTTCTTGACATATTTATCTCTTTCAGACTGAACTAGTTAGAGGAGCACTTATAAATTGTAGAAATTTGCCATTAACATAATTCATTACAATAATCATATATGATATTAGTCATATAAATCAAAAAGGAAACCAAAACTGACCGTTTCCATTTCTAAGATTATTATTTCTTTATTAATTAGCTTCATATAGTCACTGACTCTTTAGTGAGGGTCGATGTGTATTTTTGCAATGATTAGTAATGTAAAGATCATGTTAATAACAAATAATCAGCAAAAAATATCTTCCTGGATAGGCTTACTGATGTGGAGTAGTATGGGGATTGATCACATCGTAGTCATTTCACTCATCAAGCCTCGTTGCTGCTATTGAAGCTTTACATTGTCTTTGTAAACAGGACATATAGAAATGGCATATATCTATCCTCTGTGCAATGTGTACACACACATACCCATAGTCACTGGCTTCTAGGCATTTAATGCTATAAAAATGGAATCCAAAGTTCTTTGCATTAGTATAGGTTATCATAACCAAACTGATCAGAAATGTCCCTGTGTAACAATTTTCTCCCCTTGGAAGATGTCAGTTCAGTGAAATCAAAACATTCCTCAGATTTCTTGCCCAGTTTCTGCTCACCCACCTACCTTCTTACTAGTAACTTGGAAGGTTCTCAAAAGCAAAATTCATCTGGCAAACCAAAGCAACTTGAAAAATTGCAAGCCCTCAACAATCTGGGCTCTGTTCCCAAGGTTTTTGTATGAAGGCCTGAGAAATTTATCTTTTATAAAGTGAGGAGTCCAGTCTTCATGAGTTCCCAAGGACCCTGTACCTTGGGGAACCAGATGCCTTCCTGCCAAGACGAGGATGTTGGGAACTTCACAAGTGTTCCACAAAAACAAAAACAAAACCAAAGCCCACCCAAAAACATTATTTGATTTTCCACTAAGGAATGATAAACTTTATTTATTGCACTTAATTTAAAAAAAATCCTAGTGCCTTTCATCTGTTAAATGACATGCAGAGTTGCAGTGCCTGTCCCTTTTAGTTTATTATAAGCTCCATCCAGAGTTTTCTGTGATACACTCATATTGGTGGACTTTGGATCTAACCTGTAATTTGTTAATAATGTAATTCTGTGTTCACTGACCATGACACACGTGGAATATGTTTGGACTATTAATTGATAAAGAAACAATATGCAGAGCATTAGCATGATACCATTGCGGGAAGCACATGAAAATCCCATAATCTAGTGGATAAGAGACTAAAGTAGAAGTCAGTAGACCCCTGTTTTCTGTTCAGCTCTCTAATAAATACTCTGGGTGACCTTCAGCAAATCACTTGTCTTCCTAGTGCCTTGTTTTCCCACCACCACCTTCTGCCTGTCTCCTGCCCCACGTGTGTGCTCTGACTGGCACAGGGCTTTCTGGGGCTCTGTCAAGTAAAGGTGTTAAATGGAATCTTCTTTATTTCTTTACAGAAGTTTGCTGTATTATTCACAAGTGAGAATGCTGCGATACCTCCCAGCTGACTTTGCAATGGTTAAACCTTTTAATAAGACGCCCACGGCCTCTAATATAGCACCAGCACTGTAATATCTGTGACCAGTGCACTGTTAAAAAATAAATAGGTTACTTCAGATTTCTTGAAAGGGAGCAGAAAGATGATTTCAGTGGTAGAAGTCTTCTGTATGAAATCTTTATGTTAGCTAAAGCCCAGTCAGCTCCAGCAGACGCTACCCCACAAACATTTCCCAGGCCCGACCTCTGTGGAGCCAAGGTAATTATCTCCACGTTCGTTCCCTTCTTGCGCTCTGCTGCCACTGCCAACAAGGGGGTCAGTTACTGCAAGATGTTATGGTGGTTTCTGCAGCACAGACACTTGTCTGCTAGAAACAAGTAGTACACTATTGACATGGAGGGAAATGCCAAATTGCCTCAAATTGCCGTATACAGCCACACCCTTGTGTAAGCATGGATTCATATTCAGAGGCTCTTAGATACAGTAGTGCTTGCTGCATGAAATACATTCTGTATTTAGTTTCTTCACACTCAGTAATGGCTTATTATGGATTAAATATTTCTCTTGCTTAGTAAGAATTAAACGTTAAAATTCATTGCTGCTATTACTGAAAAAAAGGATTTAGTGTAATGTAAAAGTAGCATTTTTCATAGGCATATATAATTTTTGGTTAGAGAGCAGCTTCTGATTAGTATTCCACTCCTGCTTTAGCTTTTCACCCAAGTTTTTGGGAGTGTTATTAACCTACTATATAATTTGCTTCTTTGTTCATTCAGCTCAATCATTCAGTTTACTGTCTCATGGAATTTAGTCATTTTAGTAGAACATTTTCCTGAGAAATGTAATTTAGAAAAAAAAACCTGACAAGGCACGTGAAAATTTAGAAATGCACCTGGAGTAAATAAAAGACAAGCCTTATCCATATTGTCAACTAATCAATTCTACAGAGTAATCCGCTGTTCTTACTGTGCTTCCAAATGTGGTAGGAACAGATGAGATAAATGAAACAATGAAACAGTGAAACAATGGCAGAAACAGATTCTTCCAAAAACATGAATATAGATGGAGAACAATGTAACTGAGTTGAATCATTTATAATGAGTTTAGTTCTGCCTTTCTGATTTCACTGGAAACTAATACTTAAATTTTGGAACTACCATTGTTTAAATAATGCATCCTTATCTTTTATTCTAATATGTGTGTTTAAAGGAGAAGACTACGGAGAAGATGACTATGAATCCACACTTCTCTATTTCCATAATGAAATTGCAATATAAGTATGAACATAATCACTTCCACAGAATGGTTGAGGTTGGAAGGCCCCTCTGGAGGTCATCTAGTCCAAGCCCACTGCTTAAGCGGGGCCACCTAGAGCCACGTCCAGACAGCTTTTGAACTTCTCCAAGGATGGAGAGTCCACAGCCTCTCTGGGTAACTTGTTCCAGTGCTTGGCCACCCTCACAGTAAAGAAGTGGTTTCTGATGTTCAGATGGAGCCTCCTGTGCTCCAGCTTGAGCCCATTGCCTCTTGTTTGGTCACCAGGCACCATTGAAAGGAGCCTGGCTCCATCTTCTTTATACTATCCCTGCAGGTATTTACGTACGTTGATAGGATTTCCCCCTGAGCCTTCTCCAGGCTAGACAGTCCCATGTCTGTCAGCCTTTCCTCATAGGAGAGATGTTCCAGTCCCGTAATCATATTTGTGGCCCTTTGCCAGACTATCTCCAATATGCATTTTAAATAAGTATTTATTAATAAGTATATCCATTATTACAAATCTTTAACTATTTTTGTCAAAATCTGATTAATAATTCACAATTTGTCCAAGCAGTGTTCCAAACCTTCTCCTGAGTCAAAGTAGTGTATTGCTCATATGAGGTACATCTAAGCTTCTCCTTACAGACTGACATAGTTGGAGAACTCCAGGCCCTCAAGATGGGGACACAAGGCACTGATGATCTCCAGCCCTTTAGCATGGATCCACTCTCCTGTTCATGAAGCCTAGAAGAGTGCATCATGAGATAGGCTCAACTCACTACACCAGAAGGAAGATGTCTCAAGTTTAGCTCTGTATTTCAACAGCAGGCTCAAGACTAGACTTTAGATCATTTTCATCGCATCTATCAGGTATATTCTTTGGACAGGGTTTACAGCATGTGGGATATTAACTGGGAAACTTCTTTCCTGCAGTTATATACTGCTTATATCACTTTCACATATTGCCAAACTAACTGATGACTTCTGATCATGCTGTGCAGCCAAGGCGGCCAATGGAAGGGTTTCCACATTTTCAGACATGTGGGATTTACAAACACTGATATGCTTTGCCAGATCTTGATTGCATATCACATGTTAGGACACCTGGGGGACCAGCCAGCCCATGGGATTAGTTCAAGTGCAGTGCAGACTTAGCCCTTGAGCCCCAGCTGCAGCCAAAGTACAACCAATTATGTGCATGAAAAGTGGCCTAGTCCTGAGAGTCCTGACCCTTCTTTCCCCCCACAAGGCATATTTAAGGTCAGTGTTTTTCATTTAATACAAATTCACAGAGGGGCATGGAAATCCTTTGGCCATCATCCCTCCACAGCAACATCTGATATGACGTGAACTTCCTTTTCACGTAGTTGCTCTGATCTCTGCCTTCCCTTATCTCTCAGTTCTTTTTATATCATGACTGAATTTGTCTTTTTGTTTCCATTTGTTAGGCACTGGAACTTGCATGAGCAGATTCTCTAATAACATTGTTAGATATAGAAGAATATGAAACCTGGCCTCATCATACAGCAGAGGGAATAAAACAGTCAGATTTGGCTTAATGATTTCAAGGAACTGTTTTCAAACCCACTGACAGCAAATAATATATCTCCATTAAATTCAGTAGGCTCTGGATTAGGCATTGGGTGTTTAAGATTATTCATGGCACTTTAGTGTAGTCTTTATGTAGTTTAAATAGATTAAGAAACTCTTAAGAACCTGCTAGCCTTTAGCTTTGTTTATTCCTAGCTAAATACTGTACATACTAAGAGATAGTTTGATCCCTTCTCATGCTAGATTAATGTAAATACTAGTCTTCTCTGAGTTGGACCACGTGTTTTATGTAAGATGAATCATTATCAGCATGCACTGTCAAACTTGCTTCCAATCTTCCTTTTAAACAGAGTGCAAGCTGACATAGTGAAAGACTACAAAACTGTATCAAATTTATCCATAAGGTCACGTACTCTTCATGTTACAGCTTTCCAATATAAATAAACTTGCACCTAAGAGTAGGCATTCATTTTTATAGTTGTCTGTATGTAATTTCGGACTGCTGATACAGAGCTGCCTGCCAATATTCCTACTGCAGACACATAGTCAGCACAAAGTCTAATAGCATCAGCAGTCGATGATATCTATAGGTATGTGTAAAACAGGGTGGGAGAGAAACACTGTGGTTGGGTTTGTGTTTTGGAGGTTTTTTTAACCAAATAGTTGTTATCAGGTCTTTTGGCATTTCTGGGCTATTTAAGTCACTTTCTTTACTTCTTTTTCTATTAGATTTTAAATTGACAAAATATCAAACGTATGTGCTACTAATGATCAGTCATACAAAGTCAACAGACAAAGAGGCAATCCCTTTACCTACAGAGATTTTCTTTCCCGATTTTTAATGGATTTAACTTCTTTTCATTTGGGGAAAAAGTTTGGGTGGAGTTTTTTTGTTTTGTTTTGGGTTTTTTATTGAGCTTTGTTCAATCACACTTGCCTGAGAATTTTAGTACCTCTGTTTTCCATGTGTGGCATAGTTCATTGTGCATGACAACTCAGTTTTGCAAGGAATGAGTTCAATTCCATGTAAAGGGCACTGAGATTCCTCAGCATATATACTCAGATCTTAGAGATATACAGAAACACTTTACAGTGTTAGTTTAACTGCCATTTAAAAAAAATATCTAAAATTCTCATCAATTTCAATAAATATTTCATAGGTGCAGTATTTGATCTGCTCTAAAAGATCACAGGAATGTTGAAAATATAGACATAAACACTTCTAAAATTGGGTATTATACTAAAATAAAAATAAATTTATAACGAGTAAAATAAAATGTTTCCTTTTAGGAACGTAAAATACTGATAAAATATTAAAATAAAAACAGAAACAGAACAATAAGAGTTTCTGTTTCAACATAGAGGAAAAAAATATTTTTGATACCACCTTAAACAAAATAGTAATTGTATCCTGTCCTGCAAAACCAAAGAGGGCAAAACATGTAATCCAGCTTAGTTTATGGTTGGTAGCAAACATTGGCCCAACGGCTCCATTCCCTTTATGCAGGGGAGCAAACTACCTTCTCTGAAATTGCAAAATGCTGAGAATAATAGACCACGCCAACATAAGAAGAACAAATGAAGGATAAGTGACCCTCACACTCACCAAGTACATGAATTATAACCATAAAGGAGAGGTAGAATTTTTCAGAACATTAAGATTCAGAGGGTACCATCCTTCAAAATACATGCCTGAGAAGAAGGAGAAAGGGGAGGAGAAAAATCGGGAATGTAGAAAACTACCACTAAATCAGGAGGAAGTCATAAATACCAAAATGGCACAGGTGTAAAACTCTAAATAATACCTACGTACAGAGATATGATTGGTTGGTTTGCTGGGGGTTTTTGTACCAGTTTCTGGCGTTAAGCTTGCTGCTCCTTTGGCTTCTCTCACAGCAGCATGTTATGTTCTCATCTCATTTGCTCACAAACAACCAGGCAGTAATTAGTTGAATACTCACTACATGTCAGTCACTGTTACTATATACGTCACAAGTTGTCTAGAGAGGTTGTGGAGCCTTCCTCCCTGCAGGTATTCAGAAGCTGTCTGGACAAGGAACTGGGCAACCGACTCTGAGTGGCCATGCTTCAGCAGGGGGTTTGGGCAAGATGACCTCCAGAGGTCCTGGCCAACCTCAGCCATTCTGTGACATCATGTTAGCACACAAGTCTGCATGGTAAAACCAAAACTCGGTAATACCACCATTAAAGGAAATTATGCTTTACTATATGCTATGAAATGTACAATTTCAGGTTTCAGACTTCAGATGATTTTACTAACTGCAGTTAGTTTTAATCTTTCATTGCCCTATCAATGACAGAATATATCTACAAGCTCATAATATTTCTTGTCATCTTCTTTAAGATAACATAATGCTTAAGAAGATGCAGCTGTTGCAGTTCAAGGAAATCAAACACTCTTTCATATAAAGGTACACTGGAAACAGCAATGTGAGCTACTTAAACAAGACAGGTTCATTAATTTTGAGAGACAGTTTGACTCAGTCTCTAAAAAGCTGAGCTTCTCCTGGAAGCATGGAAGAAATCGTGGTAAAAATCTTCTGCTGAGGACAAAGTTTGGGGCTAAAAAAGATGGTTTTCAGGAAAGACTCTTTTTTGGGCGAGAGGGTTAGTTTTATTTTAACACACCTGAAACATCTTACTTGTCAAGTGCAGTTATGGTAAGACTGGTCACATATAAGAACTTTTCCGAAAGAAACCTCCTGAAATCACCAACTGATACCAGAGTTGAAGAACTCTTCAGTGGCAGCACCTTGAATACTCCTCTCAGAGCCTAGGAATAAAAGTCGCTGTTGTCCTTTACTGACATAGTGAACCATCTGGTATCTCTGTTTTGTAGGTCTCTGTCTTGTAGTTTGAATTGCACAGTCTGAATGTAAGGGGACACCAAAGTTAAGCCAGTATTTTCTTTACCTTGTTGTATTTCACAGTAATATCTGAACTATGTGTTGCAGGACAATGTTCTCCTTCTGTTTGATAGTCAACATGTTCTTCTGCCATTAAAATCAATAAGCTGTAACTAATTTCTTGGTGACACTACTTGCCATGGTGGATTTTTAATGATGTCTCTGCATGTTTTACTTCTTTTTAAGCCACCGCCATCTGACTTTTCTGACTGGCTTGATAAAAATCACAGTACAAACTGTATTTCTGGGAACCACAGTTAACTTTGAACGCTAAGATCTCCCCCTTTGTATGTAGGTATCATGACACAAAGCATAAAGATGAACACCATAACAAATCACACAAGCTGCAAGCAAGGTAGGCGGCGTTTGCCATCTGCATGAGGGCTGTCCATTGAGAATCCATGCACACAGTTCAGGAGCATTCTGTGCCGTTTGTTAGACACAACAGATAATACAGAACAGCAAAGTTGAAAAAACAGAAAAGTTGAATAAAGTTAATAAAGTTTTGAAACTTTTTGTCTAGCATTTCTGCAATTCTTCTTCCAAAGAGTTTTCTGAGAAAGTATTGCTCAAAACAGTGATTGTTGTGATGCAGGTAATACTATAAATTTCCTCCTTCCACCTTTCAATAAAATTCTGGCCCTTATGAATGATAAGTCTGCCTTTCACTGAGCACACTCCTCTGAGAAGAGAGTGATCAAAGTAGCCAAAGTTCTTTGGCATTTCTGAAGTGTAGAAAAAAGTACAAAAGGCAAAGAAGAAATGAACAGATGCACCTAATCAAAGCCAGTAACTCTTCCAGAGGTGAAGCATAATCACTGGCTGTGGGGTGTGTGATACATATTTATGTCAAGTATTAAAGAGACCTGGTAAAGAGACTTTCTGGATATACAACACAACACAGGGATGCATGATCTATACTGAATTTCGTTCCATCATCCTTCCTAAATAAAAATGCAGTTGAAGGGGAGTCAAAGAAAGACTCTGTCATGAAAATGCTCCCGTTGACCTCATTTTTTTGTTCCCACAGCATTTTTGGTGGGAATAGGGCTTATGCCTTTGTGGGAGTAGACACTTTTTCATAGATTCATAGAATGTCCTGAGTTGGAAGGGACCCACAAGGATCATCAAGTCCAACTCCTGTCCCTGCACACCATGCACACCATGTCCCAAATTCACACCATGTCTCTGACGACGTTGTCCAAGTGCTTCTTGAATATTGTCAGGCTTGGTGCTGTGACTGCCTCCCTTGGGGGGTGGGCTGTTCCAGTGCTCCACCATGCTCTGGCTGAAGAACCTTTTCCTAATATCCAACCTAAACCTCCCCTGGCACATCTTCCTGCCATTCCCTCGGGTCCTGTCATTGGTCACCAGACAGAAGAGAACAGCACCTGCCCCTCCTCTTCCCCTTGTGAGGAAGCTGCAGACCGCGATGAGGTCTGCCCTCAGTCTCCTCTTCTCTAGGCTGAACAAACCCCAAGTGACTTTAGCCGCTTCTCATACAGTTTCTCTTCTAAACACTTCACCAACTTCATGGCCCTCCTCTGGATACTCTCTAGTAGCTTTATATCCTTAATTTAATGGTGGTGCCCAGAACCGCACACAGTACTCAAGGTGAGGCCACACAAGCACAGAGTACTGCACTGAGTACTACTGAGTTTTTCCTCAAACTGCAGTGCTGGGTCTGTGCAAGCTTTTCACAATACCAATCTGTCAAGGCTTCCCCAATGCCAAACTATCCAGAAAGATGAAATGAACAAAAAACAACCAGCTTTGCTGAGAAGGATGTTAACTTTTCTGTCCCAAACCTAGATGGCAGGATAAGAAATTATATGTATCTCACATAAGAAATTATATATACCTCAATTATATGCCTGCATAACATGGATCATCAGCCTACAGAAGAGTCATACTGCTCTCCAGGAAACATCTGCAGACACTAAGAAAGGAAAAAAGAGGTTTTCTAGAGGCTGTTGAGTTCAGTTTTACACATGAAAGGGGGAAGATTCACATGCAGATCTGGGAGACTTACCCATCTGTGTGACATTAAATTTCTATGTTAAGAAAAACTTTTCAGAGTTTTTTTTTTTTAAAAGCATTTCTCAAGCCAGTTTCAATCAAGAGAAACACCCAAGATGGTATAGAAAACAATCCCACCCATTCAGCAATACCAGCAGCAATCAAATAGAAACTTATGTGGCATATTGTACTGTATTGCATTGTAATGTATTGTACCAGATAATATTGCATTGCATTGCATTGCACTGCATTGTATTGTATTGCATTGCATTTAGTTATATTCTATTGTGTTGTATTTATTTTTGCTTATTAAGAACAATGAACCCTGAAAACTCTGGGAACTTTTTTTCTCCATGGGCTTCTGTGGGATTCTGGACACACCTAATAAGAACAGGTCTCTCAATAATGACTAGCTGTCACATTAAACCCATTGACTTTGCCTCATGTCTATTACCCCTCTTGTCTATAATTAATAAGCCATTGAAGAATGAAAACCATGGATTATTATTGTTTTTAACTTAAGGTTTGATCCTTCATGGACTGAAATCCATGGCAAAACTCTTCCTGATTACAGTTCATGGAGAATTTACAGTAGCACTGCATTTGCAGAAAGGGCTTTGATTCATTTCAGTAATAAGTTCCACCACACAGAAAATTTATAATTCCTGCAATCATCTTTTTGCAAAGACAAGGTGCCTTCATATTGTTAAGGCAGAGCAAATATCACCACAGAGTGACGAAAAAATCCCATAGCTCAAGAATATATCCCAGAAGTCATTCTACAAAGCAGTAATTATGCAAAGTTCAGGGAGCAAGTGATGTACAGTGTCTAAATCATTGCCAGAGTACAGAAAAAAGATATTTATACTCAGGTGGTACTTTAAATACAGAAGGATCTGTTTATAATCATGTCACAGAGAGTCTTGTATTCAAGCCTGTTCATTAGTTCCAGCCGTGCATATGGGCAGCCAGCTTGGAAAAATAATTGCTATCCACAGATTATTTCAGACGTGTGTTTAAGTGAACACTGTTTATACCAAATATATAGGGTCTGAGCACAAACTACAACTTGTGGTGAAGGCCCTAGGCCCACAGGTAGCTTCACCATGAACATGTACAAGCTGATTATTGTGTGCATTTGGAGACAATGGGAAGCAGTAGGTTGCTGTGCTGCTCCTGAACGGAGCTTCTGACAGGAGCTCTCGCAGATCACTGTCTATTACAAATGTAAACAAATTATCTTCTTGCTTATCTACAGTTCAAATCTTTTTTTTGTCCTCTGCAGTTTGGTAACTATGGCTAACTAATCTAATTTAGCTACCTATACAAGCAAAGTAAAAAAACACAAACCTTTCTTTGGCACAGAAGGCAGCCGGCAGACCATGGCCAAGAGACCCACAACCACTCTTAGCCCCCACAGGAAGATGGCCACATGCAAACTGCCTGCTGCGGACACTCTGACTGGCCCATGCAAATTTCTGCCCTGTGCCCAGGAATTGCTCAGAAAAATGTTATTTAGCTCCAGCCAAAACCATGCTGGGGGCTGCACTAGCAATTTAATGATGTAGAAAATTTGAGTTCTAGGGCCTGGGAAAATTCCATGGGACTGTTTAGTTTACTAGTGTGGCTGTAGCCTCAGGCTTAGGGACTTCCTTTTAGCCTTTTGCTCCAGTGGGAGAGCTGAGTAAAATCATTGATGTTGTGCACTTTAAGAAAACATGGAGCTGTATGGCACTTAAATTTAAATACCTGCTACAGCATCTAATGTCAAGAAATGAAAGAATGAAATTATCTTTACTGAACTGCCAAAACATAGCTGTTTATAAAATTAGTTTAAAGTGATTGGCATTTTTCTCAAGGCTTCTGGACCACTTTTCAGAGGCACCTACTTACTTCCACTGCATCTACAGGGAGAAAGGGTTTGGCATCCCTGCACTGCATGTCACCTGAGCTCCTTGTTGCTGTCTTAAATAGGAAAACCACAGCAACAAGGCACTTTTCTTAAGGATGGCAAATGTTGGTCAGAGTCAGTGATGCTACACAAACTGTGACTTGGAAGACTGGTAGTCCAGCACACCACTCCCCAGCACTTAGCAACACGCGCTAGCCTGCCAGTACTGGGAACTCTGCCCTTCCAACAGGTACAGCAGGGATCCTTCCTAGGACCGCCTCGGAACTGGATTGCTCAGGGTCCTTTTCTGAGAGTCCATCACAGTATGCAACCTTCCTGTAACCTGTGACGCAAAGGAAGAATTTAGCTTTCAGTAACTTAAAAGGGTGTAAACACAATGTCACACGCAGAGCCAAAATAAATGCCACTCATAGTCCTTGCTCACGGTTACATTCCCTGCAAACTATCTCATGCTGTCAAATGACATACCCATGTTAAATGTGTTGCACCTGATAATGCAAGCTTTCAAATAGTTTTCTAACTAATTTTGACTGTAAATGACTACAGAAAATAAACTTTGAAATAATTACATTTTTTGCAGTCCAGAGTAGTGCCTAATTATATTCCAGGGAAGCAGTAAACTCTTCTATCTCTGATGAATGGTTGGCAACATCGTTTATTTTAATGGATATATATTACTTTGAACTAAGTCTTTGCCATCTGTTCTGCTCCATAATTAGGAATGTAAAAAGAACATATTTCACAATTACATCACTAAACTGTATAACGTAAGTGACTTAAATGTATATGTATTTTCTCTGAACGATGTAGCATGCATCTGTGATGTTTTCCTCATGTTTCAGAAATAAATCAGGATGGATGGAAGCTACTTAGTCATTACATAGTCATTTTCTTGACCGTCAACTTTGTTTACAAAATCCAGGATGGTATAGCAGGAAGACTCTACTGTATAGGCACTTCAAGCAAAGTAAAAGTATATGAAAATAAAATGGGAATACATCCTATAGAATAATTTTAATTTCAGTGTCTTTAAAACAGAAACTTATCAAAATATATCTACATTTCTGTAACCATATGTTTCCTGCTGTTTAATGGACAGCTGCAAGACTGTACTCTAATCTCTTGGGATTTATCTGAATGGAGAAACTGAACTAATGACATTTGTAGCATTAGTAATGTGTTATACCTTAATGCAAATAACAAATCCTGGGAAAAAATAATGAATTTGACTCACTAGCACACTTATATTTCTGACAGTACTTACATACTCCTCTGCCAAGAAAAGAAAGGAAAAGAAAAGAAAAGAAAAAAAAGAAAAGAAAAGAAAAGAAAAGAAAAAAAAGAAAAGAAAAGAAAAGAAAAGAAAAAAAGAAAAGAAAAGAAAAGAAAAGAAAAGAAAAGAAAAGAAAAGAAAAGAAAAGAAAAGAAAAGAAAAGAAAAGAAAAGAAAAGAAAAGAAAAGAAAAGAAAAGAAAAGAAAAGAAAAGAAAAGAAAAGAAAAGAAAAGAAAAGAAAAGAAAAGAAAAGAAAAGAAAAGAAAAGAAAAGAAAAGAAAAGAAAAGAAAAGAAAAGAAAAGAGAAAAAAGAAAAGAAAAAAGTTAATGTTCAATTTTTTAAATTTGATTACATCTTTATGCATGATTCTCTTTTTTCTCACATGGTATTTATGTTGTGATGACATCAGCGGAGTTACTTTTCATCCTCAGCAGAGGACAATCAAACATGAATTCTGCATTCAGCAAAAGTGTCATCAGTTGAACAGTGTCAGGGGGGTCCTTATCCTGAGTTGGAGTTAATTTGGTAGGAGTCTGGAAACTGTTTAAGAGTTAATTTTTTACAAGTTTTCAGGAACAAGGCATAAAAAAAAATATCTGTAATTAGGTTGAAGACCTACAGAGATGTATGGGGGCTTCTGTGTAAATTATGGAACGAATTTTTAAATTATATTCCAACTTCCTAGTGCCACCTTGTCCTGAGCCTTGTGAAGCCACGCTGAATGCTCTTCTTCCTCCCACAAATCCTAAGCGAGGGAAATGCCATCACATGTAAAGTACCTCTCAGTCCTGCTATACTCATGCTTCCATAAGCAAATCCACAGAAGGATATCATGTGCTCCAATACTAGGAAGTATATTTCAGGTATCAAGTTTCTACCTCATTTAGACAGAGCAGCATACAGGAAATGCAGCAAAGGACATCACACAAGAGCCACGGCACCATTGCCGTTACAGTAATCTTTCACACCGAGGGAAAACAGTGGGCTGAGTCATGCTTTCTACTTCTGCTCACTGTGTGTTGTCTGTATATTGGAAAGTACCTCATTCAGATGGTACCAGAGATTTTGGATAATTCCAAGGTGAATTCTGTCTTATTGTCTCAGCCTGCACGCCATTAGTGGAAATGTTTGTACGGCAAAAGAGACTCCATGCAAGCATAACCCCAGCTCTGGGAATCACAAGGCTCAGGCCTGTATCACAGACTGAAGAGGACAGTTTACTACCTCTCCTCTCTGCTCTGCTTCTGGATCAACCAAGATCCCTGTTTGGGGAACCAATAACCCTGTGATAATGTACTGTAAAGACTTGTTTAAGGTAGTAAAATCAAATCAAATATGAAGCAATAAATAGCTGAGAAAAAAAACCACCACCACCTTAATCTCAACTACAGAATAGGGAAAAAGGGGAAAAACAAACAACAACCTACAATCCAGGTCTCCTAGTCAGTAATTCCCTTACCACTTGAAAGCCAGAAACATCTGCTGCTGCTCTAAGTGGCATATTGGATATGTTGATCATTTCTGACTTCAGCAATCATTGTCAGTGCACCCAAGAGTACTATCACCAAGCTCAGGGACATATGGATAGTTTGGCTATTTAAAACGGGATTTTGGGGCAGAAGAATTTTCACAAGTGGTACATTACTACCCTGAAGGCCTCAGATAAATCTCTGGTAAGTCATTTTTTATCTTTTTTAGATAGTGCATCTGCAATGCATACTATCCCTCCAGGTGTTGTGCTCTGACGTTTTATAAACAGACCAACTGTCTCAGTACTATGCCTTTATGCTGCCCTCAGCTACTGATACATAAAGCAAGTATCTATTAAAAACCTGTTACATGGCAAAGCTGAAAGAGTGATCTTTGAAAACAGGCAGAATGAAGGAATGATGTCAGGCAGCATCACGCACAGGATAGCTGCCTGGAGGTCAGAAGATTGGGCTTTGCTTTTTGGTCTTTGCAATTGGCTTAAAACGGTTGATCTCAAGGAATTCACTCACTCCTTACCTTTTGCCTCTATTTCTTTTTTCAGATGAGGGAGTGAAATACATCTCATGTGGCAAAAGGCACAGCTGAAAAGTGGAAGGGCCCTTTCTTCATGCCATGTGTTAAGATTCATTCTGCTATTAAAAACAAAAGCCCATAAGGTGGCCCCACGGGGTAAGGGCTATTATGCGTACCAGCACAGCTACCTTTTCAGGGTCACTTGGTGTGTGATCTCCTGTATCCCATAGTCTCCTAGGATTAAGTTCCTCCTTTTCTCTGCTGTGAAGACCAAACCCTAAGTTCCTCTGTTTAGCGGCTTTAAGACCCAGGATAATTTCCATCTAGGAGTTTATGCAAGTATTTGCCAGCAACTTTAAAATCCTAGCTATGGGTTCCCCCAAAATTAAAAACTACTATTTGCACCTTTATGAAAGTGACAAACTAACAGTATCTTCACCAGACAAAACAGCTCGTCTTGCTCACAATAACTGCATAGCAGGGATGGACTTGGGCAGGGGGGCCTGTTAGCTTTTAACTGACATTCATTGGTGTCTCTGAAATCACCTAACCTCCACTTCCATTTTTCTAGAACTTTTGAGGTTTTAGGGCTACTGAACAATTAGAGTTGTCCATAGGAAGAATTATCTAACTCTATGAAGAGTTAGATGAGAGCATCTTTTGTTCCAGTCACTTTTCTTGACAGTATCAAAGATGTGGATCAGAGGCTCTATTATTTGCATCACTCTGGCCCATTTTTAATACCTTTTGGTGTTCTAGCTACAGGATCTGTACACCAGGTAGGCCCTACTGACTGCTGTAGGTGTGTTACACTGACATAGCAATAACAGTAATTGGGTGTTGCAATGGTTAATGTGTGCTGCTCACAAAGGGTTTAATATCTACTACAGCGTACCTCTTTAGCGTTGAGATGGAAAAAATTGCTCTGCTTTGGTTTGAAACTATATTCCATTTTTTCAAGACTGTGTTTCTGCTTTTTGCTGACACATTTCCTACAGAGCATGGTCAAAGGACATAATTTTTAAACAGAATAAATATGCAGTAATTTATCAATTCATAGAAAAATTGTTGCTAAGAGATTATTGTAAATCACATGCACCTCATGTGCAGCTCAGCAGGGAACCCTGACAATGTTCCAGGGCTGTTGCTGAAATACAGCACTCTAATTAAGAAAATGCTCAAGCTCTAAAGAAAAAAAAAAACAGAGGTGATTTTGTTTGCTTTAAGCCATCTTCTTACACTACAAGAAAAATGTTGATTAAATGGGAAACATTTAACTTCAGGGTTAAGAAGAAAATTCTACCTCACTTGTTCAGAATGTCTGTCGTAATGAGCCTGAAGAAAAGCCCCTTGGAGGTGATGGTAACATCAGTGAGCTCCAGATCACCCTTTCTGTTGTCAGTCAATGTTTAATCTTGGAGACTGGTTACAGAATACGGTAGTGAAAAGCCTTAAGTGCAAGTGGTTAAACTTGTCAACACAACCCTTTAAAACCTCTATCCCATTTCACTTTAAAAAGTTAGTCTAATGATAGTCTTAATTTTTCTAAATCCAAAAGCCATATTAAAACTCTGCTGGAAAGCACAGGTTTAAAGCATTAATTATCAAGCAGCATTCTTTGGTATGCATTTCAAAAAGGACACCTAAACAAACTTACACAAGTCCTTCTCACCCATGAAGTCCACGCATACTCATTTTTACACACACACACTCTCCATCCCATCTACGTGTTGCAGAATCACACATTAGTGCTGTAATTCACATCATCCTGTTCTGAGTCCATCTCTAATACCACCCCACCTGTTCTGCTGTGCCTGAAATGGAATTGTTAGGGTGGAGAACAGATAAACAGCAGCAGCTGTAATAGCATAGATTCTGACAAAAAGTAAGAAAAATGACAAGTGAGTCTGCAGTTATATCTTCTGTTCCAGCTGAACACATTAGACAGGTCAAAAGCTAAAAGAAATTGCTTCCATACTTCTCTAGTGAATTCCATGGGTAAATTCTGGTAAATTCAGATGGCTCAGACCCCAGTGAAGGTTGTGGCAACCATAAACTGAAGTTTGGTCTCTACATGACTGCCTTCATGCCTGACACCCATGAAAGAATGTCAGTCAACACCCAGTACCAGGGATTTCTGGCAGAAGAAGGGGCTGGTTTGTTGAACCTTACAATTTCACTTTCTCTCTCACCCAGCCAGCTGTACATCCCACAGTGCTACCGTGGAACTACACTGTAGGGGTCGGAAGAAGTGATTTACATTTTAGACATAAGAAATACTCACTGATGGTAACAAAGCTTTGCAGAAATTTTTGGTACCAACAGACAGCCTGGGACAGATTTAACAAACTATTCCATATTCCCACTTTCCAATCTGTGAACCATAATTTTGTGCAGGCTTTAATATCAAATTACTAATTAAAACACTGATTGTTTAACTGATTTACTGTATCTGTAATGAAAGTTTGTTATGCTTCCCCAGTCATTCATGAGAAAGGAGCCAGGTCACATGTTGATGGATGTGCAATTAATTTGCTGTTTCTCTGTATCCTGACCTATGTGAAACCTCTATAATTTTGAGAGATGTTTGTGGAAGCATCATTTAGGCCAGCCTGCTTGATTGTATCTATGCTACTGCATGTCGATAGGCTATTTTCCTGACATCTTCTCTCTTCTGAGTTCCTATCAAACGTGTCAGACTAATTGATGAACATACATGAGATCACAATAAGATAAACCGATTTTCAGCGGACTAGTGTTCAGTGGTTTCACAAGTCTTTCAGCATGACAGAAGCTGACCTTTGCCAAATTACAATACTTAGAATTATTGGTACCCAGGATCACCTGAAAATTTAAGCCTAATAATTGAAAGTACTGAATATTACTTTGTTTGTATAGCTGCAAATCAACAGTACAGGGCAAAAAAAAAAATCTCATACATCATCAATCCTGCACTTGTCCTGTGTTATCCTGCGTAACCTATTATGTGGCTAACACAGAAAAGTCCCAAAATGGATAAATGTTATATTTTTAAAGCTGGTGTATGATTCCAGGATCATGTCACACAAATATTAATAAAATCCACACATCTTGTATAAAATTTCAGGTTTTTATTGTATTAACCAAAAAAATATGAAGTTAAAGGACAGTTAAATTTTGGCAGATGATACCATGCCATACTCAGTTCTGCTACGCCTGGTCACTGTAGTCTGCTAGGGCTTTTGAGTGGGAGAATTAATCCTGGGAAAGATTAATGCACTGGAGTGCACTCCTGTCAAGTTTGCAGATGACACCAAGTTGGGGGGAACACTTTATATGCTTGAAGGCAAGGCAGTCATCCAGAGGGACCTAGACCTGCTGAAGGAACAAACTGAGAAAAATGTTACTAAATTCAACATGGACAAATGCAAATTCCAGCACAAGGGAAGGAGAAGCCCTTTGCAATGATACAGGCCGGGGACTGGCTGGCTGGGGAGCTGTTCTGTGGAAAGGGATCTTAGTAGTAGACAGCAAGCTGAGCGTGAGCCAGCAGTGTGACCTAGCAGCGGCAGGGAAAAAAAGGCAAAAAAAAAAAAGGCAAAAAAAAAAAAAAGGCACAACAGCAGCGTTCTGGGCTGTATTAACAGGAAGTAGCCAGTAATTTAAGGAGAGGAATTATCCCACTCTACTCAGCACTCATCATGCCACAGTGAGAGTACTGTGCTTTGCTTTGGTCTCTCTAGTACAAGACAGACATTGATAAACTGAAGTGAGTTCAGTGGGGGACATGAAGACGTCTGGGAGCTGAAGCACTTACCCTGTGAGGAAAGGGTGAGGAAGCTGGGCTTGTCCAGTCTGGACAAGAGATGGCTTTGGGGGGAGCTAATAGCGGTCTGTCAGTACCTACAAGAAGGCTATTGAGAAGACAGAGCCAGACTCCCCACAATGGCACATGGCGGGAGGACAAGCAATGAGCATCGGTTGAAACAAGAGAGGTTCCAACTATATATAAGGAGACTCTGCTTCCCCATGAGGACACTCAAGCTTCCCAGAGATGCTGTACAGGCTCTGTCTGCCCTTGGAGGTTTTCAGGACCCAACTGGATAAAGCCCTGAACTATCTGGTCTAACCTCAAGTCAACCTTGCTTTGACCAGGAGGTTGGACTACAGAACTGCTGAGGCCCCTTCCAACGTGAGATACGCCATAATTAACCCAGTTATTGAAAATGCTAATTCTGTTCATTGGTTGCAATGGATGAAATAAATATCTTGGAATTGTTTTGCCTTTCCAGTCAGACGAACATACCACAAATTTAAGACGTGGGTTTCCTCAGATACTTACACACATATCTTTGAAAGTCCTTCGTTCAGAGTGCTTTTATCCATAAATGTCAAACACTCATATATTGATAGATTTAAAATAGATAACAGACTAATAAAATAATAAAGAGTAGACATAAAATATTTTCTCTTTTTCATTCAAGGTCTTTAATGGACAATTTATGTTAAATCTTACTTTAATAATTTTAGGCATTGCTCTCCAAACTGACTATCCTATCACCTTCTGAGAGATTACTGCCTTTGAAAAAGACTTGGAAGAAGTAAATAAAAGACACTGAATAAATCCAGCTCCAATAAAAAGTCAGGCTTCTTATCTTAAGTCTCTAATAACCATAGGTTTGACCAGTGCTGTGGGATTGTGTCTTGGAGTAGACAAACTATCTTTTCTGTTGATTTTTTGAAGAGGACAGTTTCTGGCAGAGAGGAGGTACAGACATCTGGGGAAAACAGTTTAAACCGTTACAATAGGCTTCAACAGAGCACATCTATTTGATCCAAGAATGGTATCAACATAGAGAGAACAGCGTGCACACAATTGAGACACTGTTTAAAGCAGAAGGACAACCACGGCAGCCATGGTTATCACATTTAAATACAAACCTTCAGTATGCTTACGAATAGTTAAATAACGCTTCACTAGTCATTAATTATCTCATAGAGCTAGCAATAACATGTAGCATGGGGAAAAAATAAAAACAAAACTAGACTGACTTTGCTATACAGTCTAATTAGCTAAGATGTTGCTAGCCCAATCTCTGGCAGAAGGATTCTAGCGATCCTTCTAAGTGTGGTCATTGTATGGTGTCTCCTTTCAAAGGACATATATAACATCTTGTGGTATGAACACATGTATATATGGAAACAATTTCAAATATACAGGACTTTTGTCACGACCTCTGTTCACTATTTTGACTTATCTGAAAATGTGGATGTGTTTTAGATCAAGCCACTTATTAACAGGGTGAATTAAGGACAGGCTATAGCCTCAAAGTGCCCTTGCACCTGCAGACTGAAGTCTGACTTTTAATCTTAACTGATAATATTTTCATAGGTTAAAAGCATATCTCTGGGTGTGTGTGCATGCATGCATGTGATTTTTAGAACAAGTACACAAATCTTCCTACATAAATAGAAGCTAAAGTGCCTCATACTAGTCCAGATTTTGCATTATTTTAAACTACAGCTTAGCCTGCAGTTATATCTCAAATCCTTTACTTGTGCAAAACCATTTCAAACCCTTTCAGCACCATCCCATGTCTGTCCTTCACAACACAGATCCAGAACAATGCCATAGTAATGAGGTAACCTGAACGTTCAAAGAGGCATTTTGAATACCAAAACATAAACAGGAACATTTTATGAGCTAGAGGGTATAATAGTGAGGGGTATTTCAGTTTTATGTGAACTATCATTTATGTAACCAATATTACTCTTACAGTTGAAAAACTGTCAAAAAATATGTAACAAATTATTCCCACTATAGACAAGACCTTAATATCAATTTTTTATTTTCTCCATCAAACCACAGAACATTTCCTCACTTACAGAATTCCAAGGAGATTATCAGCAATTTCCAATATTTTCAGATACTTTTTTATCATGAAGGAAAGTGTCCTAAGTTATACATTGACACTTACTAATGGCTTTGACTAGAAGCAGAGAGTGCAGGAGTGCTCTGTGTTCTGCAGCCTTCAAAATCTATTATCAAAAGACTATTTTTGGGTCACCAAGTGCTATCTCTTGTTATCTAACTTTATATAACCTTTTTCTGAAAATGATCAAGCTCACCTCAACAGTATTTGGTTTTTATTTCTCCCCTAGAAGACTGCACCAGAGCATCATTTCTTTCTTGAAAACTTTCAAATTCACAGTCTAAACTGAGTTATGACTAACTTTTACTTTGGGACATCACCACCCTTTTCCTTTCCCACTACCAGGATTAGTCTCTTGCTATTTTCGTAAGAAACATTCCTTAGATCTTTTTTGGCCAGCCTACATTTGACATGCTTTTGCACTTTTTTCTACAGTAGCTCTTCATTTCCTCACTTACCCAACAGGCTTTGTTTGAACCTCACTGAAGGTTGAGTGATGGTAGCATGGAGTCATTCCATGTTAGACATCAAGATCAGCAGAAAGGCTTTATAAATATTTCATTTGTGGAAAAAGTTTCAATCAGAGCTCACACTTCCATGAAAAACAAAGTCAATCAATTGCAATCACCTGAAAAAAAACCCAGCTTCTCAATTTTTGGTACCCACAAAAGTAGTTTTCATGATGCAACTCAATTATTGCTCTTGATTGGAAAGAATAAAGCAGAGGACAATATTTTCACTAGATTTCATGATTTTGCACTTTATTTTTCCTAAAAAGCATTCTTTAAAATTTTCTTTTGCAGGATGACATTACAATAACTTCTGAGGTTTAGCAAATTTTATCATTAACCTGGGCTATAAAAAACCCGGTATGAACACCTTTACAAGGAAAAATATTGCTAATGTAAAGGACCATTTTCCTTCAAAGGCATTGATGAAGAATACATAATCTCATTCTCCAGTCAATTTTCCTAGAGTGGGACTCTTTTTGTGTTGTTCTAGCTGTATAAAGGTTAAGATTTTGGTCTGAGGTAGTTAGGTAACCAGAATGCTCCTACAGTCAGTGCAGAGATATGCATCTTAACAGGGCAGTTCAGTAGGTGTATAAAATATGTGCCCTAGGCTTTCCCTAGACTTAATGCAAAAAAGACAGACACATTCAAAGGTCTACCACAGATGAGATGAATTGAATTTTCTTTCTTCCACCACCTTCTACAATGTATAGGAAACTGGAGTGGTTCGTGATTTGAACAGTAGTGTGCATTAGCAGTTGTGCCAAAATAGTAACCAGAGAAGCACGAGTGTAACTCCAGCACAATTCAGATCATCATTTGGCCCCCGGTGTTGAGTAACTCCCATACTTTCAAAATGAAACAGTTTGCAAACCACCGAAACTGCAAGCCAAAGCTTGCTATGTTGGCTTGTCATCAGAAGAGCTGTTGTGGGAAAGTGCTTAGGGAGTATAAATCTGCCAGTCTATTCCTTTACTTGTAGTAAATCACATCTCTGTCGGTGGCCCTAATATTAATTTTGTTGCAGTAATGCAAATTAAAGGATATTCTTGCATAAAGAACTGAATTCAACTGAAAAGCCTCATTTTTTCTCAGGCTATATACTGAAAGATGCCTGTTTCTGTTACAAATCTACAATTCGTGTAAAAATAATTTTCTCCATTGAGAAATCATTTTATGGCAGGATAGTAAACAGTTCAGAAATACTACACAGCATAGTTTGCATATTTAATTTATTATAATTGCACCAAGGGCTTTTGGACAATTCTCTCATATCTTGGCAGTATACAGACTCTGTTGCTTTAACATTTCAGTTTTGCAACACTCCACATCTATTTGTTGTATGTACCCTACAGTCAGCTTAAAATGTGTGAAGTTTTCATCAAATTTGGCTTCAATTTCTGTTTTACGTTCTATTTTAGATAAAAGCTTTACTTCCTTTTTTAAAAGTTATATATATACTTGTGCCTTAGGGGATTTTTTGTAAGCACTGATGCTAATGAATAATCTGTGTAATTAGAAAATATGTCTTCATTTTTAGTAAATTACTAAATTCCCCACTCCTCCCCCTCCATTAAAAGAGGAACTGTTTAGAAATGAAACATTAGAGTATTTACCAGCACAATTAAACTGTGTATAGCAATCTCAATTAGTATACTTAGCAAACAGAAAATAGCTTTGACTCTTCTTTGATTGGCCAGCTAGAATTCATTAACATAATTGGCATCCACTAAAGGTAAAATTTAGAACACAGCAATGATCTACCAAAATACTATCCCCCCCAAAAAACCCCCTCTATTCCATTTATAAGATGAAGATATTCAAACCACAATTCACTAAACAAAGTTCCCAAATTATTGACTATTTCCTTTCAGGTCACCTTGCAGGTCATCCCAATGTAATGTCTGAGGAAGTTTCTCTCTTTACAATTCATCAAATGCAAAGTGATAGCAGTGCACACAATAAAACAACCTGTTTTAAACATGCCACAGACATGCACAGTATAACAGAGACTTAAATGGGAGGGTAGTAATATAAAACTATCTCTTTGAGAGTCAGTCTGAGGACATTCCTACACATTAAAATGAAGAAGGAATATGGTTTTCTACTCTAAAATCCTCTTAAATTTTGTGGAGTCCAAGGACCTGACTCAGTGGTGCAAGCACTTAATGAAACCAGGAGGGTCCTGATTCTGACTTGTGCTTTCAACGATCAGTTGAGTGACTGAAAAAGGGAGCAGAGAGGACAACTGTTATACAAACATAGTTTAAAAGTATGTACTATAGAATTATACAAAATCATATTATTTAGATTAAATGAAGAGTAAAGGAAAAAAGCTTAACTCATTTAAAACTGGATCTAGAGAGACCTACTGAAAGAATAAGTTGTAGTTCCTCTTGATACTGAACCAGAAGGTTCCTTTCCTGTATTGTGCTTTAACACTGAAAGGAAAACATCATTAAAATGCAAATACAGAGAAAAAGAAGAGATTATATGGACAGAAACTGCTCACACCCAGTAGTTTGCTGAGAACCTGCCAGAGTGGAAAGATTGTTCAAGCATTAAGACATACAGAAAGACATATCTCTTTTACAGTAAAAAAAAAAAAATCAACAAAACTCCCATCCTGAAAAATACCATGGGGATAAGGACAAGGTGGAAGAGGGAACAGTTCACAAACCCTGTGAAACCAAAAGTACAGTTCACAAGGTTCACAAAACCTCAAAACAACACAAAGTTTGCCCATCCCTTACTATTAGTCAGCTACGAGAAATGTTCCTCCCTGACCTCTGATGAATCCTCTCTCTTGCGTAGTTGCTCCTTCTGCTTTTGGACATGGTGCTGTCTGCTAGTGTGCTACACACCTAGATTTGGAGGAATATTTGTGCTAAGTCTGAGAACAAACCTACATCTGGCAAAAGAACAGGTGACCACTACTGAGGAGAGATGGAAAAGTTCATAATAGAGGACACAGATGACATTCTCTGTGTGTTACACTGGAATAAAACCAAATTCTGCAATAAACTAATTTCCAGCAGCTACCATTGAAACAAGGTACTTTTTTTTTTTAAGGTTTACCACTAAGTAAGAAACACATTTCAGTAGCAGGAAGCGTACTGACAGCATTCCCAAGGAGACTGACAATTTACCTTCATTTTCATCCACGCCACTCTCCCTCTTCCCTGCTATTTTAGGACTTGTGAAAATCAAGAAATGCTATAATGGACAAGGTCCAAGCAAAACAAATTTGTATGGGCTCATGACCCACCTTCATATACAGAAGTAGTTAACAGGGTTGATTTTCCTTTTCACCAATAATTTTCAGGAACTAACCCTTGGCTGCAGCTACTGTTCTACTCTAAAGCAGTAGAGTTGCATCACCCTGCAGGGAGTACTGGGGTAGAAGGAAACAGTTTGCTTCCTGGAGCTCTACATTTGCATTGGAGACATTGGGTGTGATTTGTGACACCCTTAGCATAAAGCACTATTTCCTTCCAGCATGAGCAACCACTTCTGGTAGCCTGCCTGTGGGGGAGATGAAGGTATGCTTACATTTACTGTCTGCATATTTCTTTGAAATACTTTCAGGAGATCAAACCCACACGTTCTTAAACCCAGCAGTTGCAATCCTGGACTCGCACTGGCAACTACGCAGGAAGTTTGGAAAGGAGCGAAAGGCAACAATTTATTTACAATTAAATAAGGAACAGGTTAGTATAAGAATTTTTTTTCAGCATTGTTTCATTCCAGAGTGACAGATTTTTGCAGTCATGATACAATGCTTACCACTTCCCCTCCAAAGTCTTGCTCCTAAAAGCATTAGAAAGCAACTTGATACCAGACTTCATTAGTGTCAACTTAGAAACTCTCTAAAGCAGCCTTATATCCCTGCTTGGCAATAATGAGAAAGGGTGGAGTCACATACTATTTGAACAACAAAGCAAACTGTAAGCTATGATAAATAAATGCCTGAAAGAAAACACCCTGACCCCACCTTTGTCTGATTCAAATGAAAAAATACCAGTTTCACCCAAACCACAAATGCACACATGCACACACACATACACACAAACACTGCAATTCTAAATTCCATCATTTGATGACTGAAGCATTTTGAACAGGTGAATTAGTGCATCAATAAAAACACTGCCCTTTTAATGAGAACTCATAATATTTACAAAATGTGTTCCTTTAATGTTTTTTTTTTTCAAAAAAATTCAAAAGTTTCAAAAATGTTTCAGAAATTGCCACCTCCATTTGTTCTTAAAATGCTATGTAAACATTTTGTATTGCTTTTACTGTATTATTTGCTACAGTGCTTACTGCTTCCCTTTCATATAGTGTCTTCCTCAGTTCAAGCCTTGACTTAATAGTAGATTCTTTGTTTCTCTGCTCTTTCTCTATCAATGAAGAACACCTGCCCTAGCTCTTCATTGTACTTTGTTTTCACTGTCCTTCCTTTCAGTTTTGCATGATTTATGTATCTTCTATAAATGGAAAGGCCTAATATTTTCCTTCACACTTTAATAAATTTCTTGAACTTCTCCCCCTTCTTGACTGCACATGGCCAGAAAACTGAAAAGTATCTCCATACTGAATAACAAGCTGCAAAGTCACAGAGTAGCTGTTGTTCTTCCTGGAGCCATATAGAAATAAACCATAAGAACAGCCATAACAGGTAAAACCAAAGATCTCTTTAGCCCAGTATCCGATTCTCAACAATGGCTATTAGCAGATGCCTAGGGGAGAGCATATGAACAGGGCAAACATAGACTATATAACTAGTATACATTCTCCCAGCCTCCAGCAATCTGTGACTCAGAGACTTCCTGCATGATCATGTCTTCTAACTCCAAAGAGGCCTAGGGAGATGAAGAATAAAATATGACTCAGAGAACATACTGCTAAGTGAAGCACAACTAACTTGAAAGGAAGAAAGAAAACTTATCTATAGATCGGTCAAAATTAAAAGTCACTCTAAAGAAGTTTGCTTTACATACTGGATGCAGTCTAGCCACAGAGGATAGCAGTCTAAACCTTCTTTGTAACCTAGTTGTACAGAGCAAGAGGCTGCCACTTCCAGATTTATATGCATAAGGAGTCCCTAACCCATTTCGGTCAAAATAGGTAATATGCCTTAATGGATTTAAATAGTAGGTCTTGCTAACCCTTTTGCCTGAAATGGGTTAGGGAATACCCACAGATCTACAGGCTCATTGCATTCAGAAGAGAGGCAGTAAGTTTTTCAACTCGCATAGGTAAACATGACAGATGCTATCAATCCACAGCAGTATAGAGGCAGAAATGAGAATAGATATACCCTGTGCCAGCCAAAGATACAGTGATTCCCAGCTATCCATCATCATGCTGCCACTGGAGATTACCACATGTACAGTTCTGCAAAATGGAGTGCTGTAGCAATGGATAGAATCAGTCTCCTGTTGGTAAAGTGAAACCTTGTTTGCTTTACAAAATGCAGGTGTCACTGGCAGAACAGGATTAATGCTTTTCCATGACAGCACTCCTTTACCAATTCTTCTGCACTAAACTGGGTGAAGTGCTTCCTAGCTTGCTTCAAACCACATCAGCCAAACCCCTTCATATTGTTAAATAAACTATTTGAAGTAACTTAGCTGATTTTGTCAGAAGACAGTAGAAAGTGCCCATGGAAACTTCCAGCTGAACTCTAGGATAGGATAAACTATAACAAAACGCAATAGTATGCACCTTAGAAGCAATAGTAAGATACCTTCAGTTGCAACAGTTATTTGCAGAGCATGCACCTACCTGCAACCATGGTGTCATAGACAGGCCAGTACAACTTGGAGATTTTTACTTAATGCACAGTCAGTTAATACAAGTTTTTGATCACTGATGGAGTTACTGAGAAAAAAAGACAGCATAGTTAAGCATACTTAGAGAAATATATTCTGCCCCCCACACACACACACACTCCAAGCTCGTATTAAGCCAAACATTCCTGCTCCCAGGCTGCTAGTCATAACTACCCCAATAGTCATTGTGGCTTACCACGCACAGTCTGTCCCAGTTCCTCCAGTGAGGTGACAGGCAGTGCAGGGGATTGGGTTTGTATGTTCAATGATTCCTTCTGCCAGTTCCTGCTTATTGGTTTCCATCTACACAGTAAGGTACATTAGCTTCTGCACAATTTCAAGACCTGGGAACCAAATGTTGCAGTGTTGTTAGAATTTGACGTTTGGACAGATTTCCTCCTACTAATTTATGGGTGCTTACGTTGTTCTCTCACAGAAGAAAAGAACGAAAAGCTCTTCCACAGTGAAGGAAGGGGTATACTACCTTTCTGATTCCATAGAAAATTCTTCCATATTACCTTAAATTCCTCCACATTTGATAATCTAGAAGAAATACTTTGCAACACAGTAAGTATTTGAAGCCTTGTGATGTTTCCCATGTGGGACACCTTCTAGTATGGCTACTGACCAAGCACTTATGAAGCAGTAGCAATAAATAAAGGAGTGCAACCCCTAAATAATTGAGCCTTCTTATACTTCTGAGTCCCAGAACTGCATAATATTCCACATATCAGCAATGGGCCAAGTCATTGAAGAATTTGTTTCCCAGAAAGAAAAGGCTTGATGAGGAATGGAAGACAGACAAATGGGTAGGAAAGAGCTAAAGGAACAGTGGCTGTTCTCATGACTCAAGGGATTTCAACAAAGTGTGAAAAGATGCATTTCTGAAATCACCCCCGAGTTAGACAAGCATGAGTGCCAAGCCCAAAGGTGAAAGTAAAAATATACAGCCAACAATGGAGGGCTGGACCACAGTAGCTTTGACTTAAATAATCTCTTGCTGCCACTAACCACTCAAAAATGTGGCTCTACAGCAAGCTAAGTAAAAGTAATTACTGGCTGTTGCAGTGCTGCCTTTACCTTGGCATTCCTGATCAGCTTTGGTGCTTGACAGACAAGGTATGTGTGAGTGCAGAGAATTTGGTTATTTCTTTGCTAGTCTAGCTCTGTAATGGCAGAGGGATGAATCAGCCACAGTTCTACTGGGCACCAACATCAATGCAAGACAGCAGTAGGAGCATACAACTGAATAGTGCGCGTAGAAGTAGGCAGGAAGGGGAAAAGAGCACCTTCTTCCACAGTAACACTCAATCACAGACCAGTCAGGAATACTTTGACATACTGGGTATATAGGTGTTCTTATAGGAAAACTTATGGTCCATGTTCAAGGAAAGACCTACAGTTCCTGCAGGGGTGTTAATTTTGAAGATAGAAGAAACACTAAGAGAAAGATGGATAAAAAAAGATCTCACCCATCCTAGCACTTCATGTACTTTAACTGTATGTCCTGTAGCAGTGATGCATGCTATCAACTCCCAGCTCTCCTGACTGCCTCAGCACCTAGGTCCAAGAGGATTCTCTCTTGATTTTCCAAAGCACAAGACCTTCAGAGCAAATTCACATGCAGCCTAGACATCTTAGGGTGCAGTTGGCGAGCTCAGGCCAGCTAATATCCAGAAGTCTGTGTACTACTGTGGCTTCACACCATGCCCATGCTTTTTGGCCTTTATGCATTTCCTATTTCTTCAAAACCTCCACAGCATCTGAAAGACACACAACCTTCTTTTTCATAATATAGTACCATTGGGTCAAGTCATACTTCCAGGAATCTATAAGCAGGACTATTCTGGAAGGTTTTAGTACACTATTTCTCTCTTGTCCTTCCCCTTTCATACAGAAGAAAAATGAGTAAAATTACTACTTTTTCAGAGCCAATGAGTCTTACAATAAGGCCAAAAATTTTGGGGGAAGGCAACCCTACCTTGGGTACAAAATGTTTTAGGAGATCCTTTTTTGCTCTTGCAATGCAATATCACATCTTTGGGAAGAATAGAAGTCACCACAAAAACAAGGAGGAAACCATGTTCAACTGTTCCACCCTCAGATATCTCCAGGGAGGTTAGAGGAGAGGTATCATATTTGCTGATGCAGCTCTTCACCATTGGTAGAAGAGCAGGCACACCAGAAACCATTGGCATCAAAAGCAATTTAATAATTTTTTACATTTGCAGTACAGAGTCCTGAAGAAGTAGGTATAGTCTGTAGTGGACACTTGGTCCATTAGAATGTAATACTCATCCTGTTATGGTATGAAGATATACTGAAGGCATATATAGTGGGTTTTGAGTTCTGCTGTCTTGTTTCTGTATGAAGGAAGCAGTAATCAATATTTTGCCTGTTTCTGCACACTAAGTGGTAAGATGTATACAGTTTAATACACAAGTGTATCAGACGTTGCTTGTAAAATGAGATTTCTATCTTCATAAATGATGAAAACTGTTTTGCTATTGGACTTGGTATGGCACTCATTGTTACCAACACTATTACTATGGCATTTAGAAGTTTGAAGAACAAACTCATTACTGTGACAACTAGTCTAAGAGGGAAGCTTTTCCAATAACTTCTAATGCATTCTATGATTCCTTATCATGCTCTTAAAGCACATCGTGCCACTTTGTATGATGTTATGCAGCAGATCCCAATGTGTCATGACATTCTGCTATCTGCAATGCGTAATCCTGAAATCAGAACAGGCAATGAATTGCATTTGTTCGTTATATAATCCTTTCAATGATTATTTCCTATCAAAGTGCAAAGTTCAGCAATATTGATAATCATGGACGAACACACACACACAAAAAAAAGATATGCAAGCTACCCAATATAACCTGAAGAATGAAATTAAAAATTAAACCAAGCACAAGATATTTGACTCTACTATTTAAGTCTATTTTTCAGAAATAGGACCTTCGAGGCTGATAAGTCCTTGTTCTGTTACCTCTTTGTCCTGGATATACAAAGATGAGAAAAAAGGCCCATTTGCCCCAGAAAAATAAAGTATGGAATGGGAACCATAAAAAGTAATAGGACAGTAAGGCCTCAACTGCATAGATTTGTCTGCAATGGTCTTATTTAAATCTGCTATGGCAGTATAAATCCTTTTGAATTCAGTAGAAAAAATCCAGCGCATGAGAAATTAGAACGGGGCCTGAAATCCTTTTGAAGCACTGTGGGAACAAACTCAACAGTGTCCCATAACATGACAGCAAGTGGCAGCAGACATAACAGCTTCTCTTTCGTAAATTATTAGAGGAGGGCTGGCAGAATTGATACCACCATACTTTGCCTCCTTTTACTTGCACAGAACTTAAAGAAACTATAACTGAAATATACTTTTATAACATAAGACTTATTATTCTTATGGGAAATCTCAGCAAAAATGATTCTGCCTTGAGATCACTTTATCTTAATGATCTGACCTAAAAACAGTAGCAGACGCATCAACAAGTGCGTCTTCACCCCAAGGGTGGCAGTGGTCTTCTCAGGGCAAGGCACAGAACTGAAGGAATTAACAAACATTAGACTTTAATCTAGTGCCTCATCTGTAAGTGTCCTCAGACAGGTACTTTTTACACACCTAAAAATGGACTTCAACATTCATGTCATGCCTTTAAATCTTCTATTTCACCAGATATTTCATCTTCTATAAAATGGAATGAAAAGCAGTTGTGTGGAAAGCAATACAACATTGACTCATTCTCTTCTTTTTGACTACACGACAGATCAGAAATTATGAAGGTTTAGATTTAAACTACAAAGACACTATCTTCAGCCCATGTATTTCACACATGTTCAAAATGTAGGAATTTATTATTAAGTTTCTCACATTTGCCTTTTTTTAAAGTATCAATAATACAGATATACCCAATTTCCCCGCAGACAGATGGCAAAGAACAGTAATTAAATATAGAATCAAGAAATGTAAAACACAGGTGAAGAAAACCAGGTAACAAGGGAAATTAGAATTACAGACAGAAAAATTCCATGTTCAATAGGACTAATGGCAACAAAAGATTTTTAAAAAAAATCAGGAGTAAAAGAAATCCTAGTTTTTGTGAATGTTGCTATGAAGAGGTGGCAAGAATATCAATTACATTAGCGAGGCAGATGACAAAACTATTAATCATGCAGGAAAAGGCAGAGGTGTTCAGCATGTTTCTGTTCTGTATTTAGAACAAAGCTAAGCGTGTATGTCTTTGTATCATAAAATAATGGTGAACTATTTAGTTTTCCAAGATTAGCTAAGGATGATGTTAAAGAAAAGCAATTAAAAATAAACACTGCAGAATAAGCAGGCCTGGGTAACTTTCTCCCAAGAATTCTAATATAATTAGGAGTCATCTGGATCCTTGAGAGTTTCGACATATTTTGAAGACTCAGAACTGGCTTTTCATCTTGCCTTTTGGAATTTTCTTTGTCAGTGCTTCAAAGAGAGAAACGTTATAATCCAAGGCAAAGTAACAGCACAGTCACAACTGTTAATATCTATTATTTTATGCCATCAAATATCAATTCCATTCCTATTTATATGGCCTAAATTTATATGAGGGCAGTGTACAATTGTGCACATTGCTGTTGGTTGTCACTCTGGAAGCATGGTTGAAACCTCATTGAAGCATTATGGAAAGATGACTGCATTTGCCTTGAACAGTTTACTCAAAATTATGTACTTCACTGCTAGCTCACCCAACTAAAAGAATATATTGGCACTTCTGGGTGAAGGGAGAACAATAAGAGTGAAGGACACGGAGGTTGCCCATGTGAGGAGTTAACCCAAACTCTACATAGTAACAGAGGCCCTGGTTCTTAGAGAAAGTGCTAGATACCTCGGCCTCTGGCCTTGGTTGGAACTGTCAACACAGGCTTTCTCACATGGATTTTAAATATAGATTCCAAACTACTAAATATTGTCAGGCTCAGTAGCTCAACCAGCAGAATACTGTTAGCTGCCTGCCTGCTATTTGTGGAAGCAGAGTGAGTGGTGCTTGTCATCATTTTCCTTCTCAGGTGTCATCCAGAAAGAAGTCCTAGTCATCATTCTCTAGACTAAGCAGTGCCGGATACACCTTTGGCTTTTCTACTCACTTTTTGCAGTCCAAGCCACCCAGTCTTTTTCAGTTTCCATCTCCAACAACCTAGCAATTCGCTATAGCTTCCGCTTCAGTACCAGCTAAAACACATTTTTAGCAGTATATTCAACACTGCTACCAGCTCTTTCAATATATTTTTTTTCCTGCATCAGTCTTAAATGCAGATAACTTTGTTCCTTTTCACCTCACATGAAATATACATTTTATATCCTAGTATAACAGTGTCAATTCCTACAATAAATACAGAAATGACCTCCAGACCAGGATTTAGAGGCCAGTATTCCTGCTTCACACAAGGTTACCCTAACCAGGAGGGACACGCTCAGAATGCTTCAATTGTGACTTCATTTTGAATTTAAATTCTCAAGGCTCAAGAATAATTCACACTGCCTACCCTCAAGAAGCACTTTACTATTGAACATGCCTAAGATCAATACAAGTTATGAGAGAACTCCGTTTTGGTGGCCATGGAATTTTGTGCTCAAAACTCCATGCTCCTCATCAGAGGGTGGATGCACCCAGAGTACCATTAGCCTGGTAACTAGAAGACCTTCTTAGGAAGCTACAGCTGTGCCTTTTCTCAATGCCAAGAGTCTAGAACACAGTTCTTCCCTTCTTTTGTAAGGCCCTAACCACTGGAGTATTTTAGTACTCTCACCACAGGACGATGTTTCATTCCTGAGCGGATGTTGTTGCTCTCTGCCAGACTCTGAGTAAGCTGTCTCTTCATGCCTTCTGTGTGATGAACATCCACACGAGTACTGATGGCTGGTCAAATGCAATTGTCAAAATAACTTGAGTAATACATGCTCCTCTTCTTCAATGCCAGGGTGGGCAGCCAGGATGAAAGCTGTACACCTCATGCTTTGGATTTGGAAGGCAGAGTCTTTGGTCTGTGGCACAACCATCTCTTTCTTGTCTCAGATTCATTACTGCTAACAGACAGTGAAAGTTATATGGAAAGGGGGAAAAGATATAATTAGGAACAGGGAATTAATAAGTCTACCAGCAGCAGTCTTTAGCAGGATATGATCACAGTTTCTAACACACTGCAGAAAGGGAAGGGCTGAAGGACAGAGTTTTCAGGTGAATATCACTACTGGAAGTGCAGCAGAACTAAACCATTATGAAGACTTGAGTGTAAGGGCTTATACTGGGTCACTGACATAAAGAGACTTGAGTATGACCTCAAGCTACATCTGTACTTTCTGTGTAGACAAAAGCACGAGTTAGGTAGTTACGGCTGTCCCACGTGCTATATCCACACTGATCTGGTTAAGATTCTGGTTGTGCATTCATGGAGCATCTGAAAATCTATAGTAAATCAAGAACACACATAACATCATACAGGAATACAGCTACTGAATAGCAACAGAAAGAATTATTCAGGTGTCTAAACTATTAGATGCCTGAACATATCTGAGGCTTCCACATCAGAAAATGACAAAGCAGATGACAGCAGGTGACAGAGCACCTGCACAACAGTCGTATCATTATTGAGCAGCAGTAGGAGGCCAAACAGGATATCCTTGCCATCTAAAATGGCACCTTTTTACATACTTGAATTACTTCCTAACTGTGCATAAATATTAACAGAATACTAAGACCCCCACCTCCTCAAAATCAGACCCTTTGGAAGGCTCTCCATATAAATTCAAAGTCAGAAAGTCTCACATCTGGTCTCAAAAACATGTAGGTAGGAAAGGAATAAAAGCTAAAATATTCAATATGGACCTATTGTCTTGTATATACCAGCTTTTGCTGTCCAATTTTGTTAATCTTTTCTTGCTTTTCTGTGGACACATTTTTAGATCAGGTATAAGAGACTTACTAGCTTGAAATATGAGTAAAATCATCCTTTCAGAAAGCATAATAGTTAAATTGTTGCATATTCATTGTTAGATTTTAACATTTAGGAAGCAATTAAAACCCAAACTCAGTAGGATACTGAATAACAAACATAAACTACAATAATCTTTATGAAGTCCATGGAAACAGAACAGAAAAGGAAATATTATTATCATAAAGTTAGTATGCTACTACTGATAAGACACACAGTAAAGTGTCCTTTGATCACAGTCATATGCTGTTCATGGTACACACCTGAGTTATCTGTGAATGAAACGTTGTGCAAGGACAGCCACTATGTTTTTAATTACAGTATAAATGTTGGAGTGCATTCAGCTGAGACTTGATCAAAGATCATTTAATGATACTCATTCCTTCCCATCCTTTTTTTAAGTTTGCTAGTACATTAACAAACCAGGTATCTACTTCCTGATTATGCTAAATGGAATTGTTCTGCTCATAGACTTGATCTGACCTCGAAAACTAAAAAGTGTGGCCTATGCTGACAAGAATAACTACACTTGCAGAAAAATGTATTCAATACATAACCTTCTCCTCCATGTGAACTTCTGTTGCCAGTTACATACGATAGTACAGTACTGAGGATCTTTTGTACAAAGGCACACGCACCAGTTCAGCTTGCTTGTGATACTGTCTGTGTCTGCCACTAACGAAAGCAGCAGTGACTAGTGACAGTTCTGCAAAAGACTACACGTGGGATGCGCATGCAGGACTGGAGTTTTTGCTGGTTAATAATTACATTCCTTTAGCTTAGCAAACATCAGGAATGCTGGCAGTTTGCCAGTCAGAAATCTGGGGCACACCCATTAAAAGTAGCCTCGTGGTTCCCTCCTGTATGTGGTTCAAAGGACAGATCTTATTTCTGTGATTATGGTAACTTTACAGTAGTTTTCTCATTACAGAGTGGTTGAGAAGCTAAAGTGGAGAAAGTGGAGATGGAGACACACAGGAAGTGATGGTAAGGCAGTAGGAGAGCTTTGAATGCTTTTATACTGTTCAATTTTGGCTCATGAAGCCTTAACTAGGAGCTTACATAGCCATAAAACTAGTTAAAATTTAAACTGCTTTTCCAAAGGGGATCCACCTACTGCACTTAAAAATGTGAACTTATTCCATCATGTCCATATTACAGCTACAATATTATTTTAACAATTCACGATTTAACTCCATCACCACCAACTGCCCTTTCAATCTCTTTTAAATTACTCCTCTTTCTTTTAAGGTTAGAAATATAACTCTGTGTATAGTAGAAATTAGTAGCATAGGACCAGATACACATATAACATTTTGTTTCACAATGTTGGTATTCTAAGTTTGGTTTTAAATTTAGTGTCAAGGTTCAAGACAGATCAAGTGAAGAGCTGACAGTTCTGTATATTGTCTCTTTTTGCAAGTCTTCAGTGATTCTATTATTCATTATGATCGTTATTATTATAATTGTAATACTTGAAAACCAATTAAATTTTTCTATCTGTTCTCAAGTATAGAAAGACACATTACTGCCACTGACTTTTGGAATGAATGTATGATTAACAAATTACTGAATTATTTTCTTGGGAGCACAGCGATGGGCCTTTTGGATCAGGTCAAAGATCCAAGTTGAATGATCTAAATTTTATAGCTCTGATGGTCACAACTCAGATACTGCTTTCATATATTTATCCTCCACATTCCAAAATTTTCATACAAGAATTTTGAAAAGGGAAGGTACAACAGAATCCAGTAAAGTCTGCATTCTAACTTTTCTTTAAAACTCAAACACAGATACAAGAACAATACTTTTTTACTTCATCCCATACAGTATATGTCCCTCTAAATACATTATTTCCACACAAAATCTTAAGAGATCATGTGTTCCAGTGTTTCTCTAATTTTAACTGAAGGCTTACTTATTGATCTACTTTTACAACTTGCTATTTTTTACCAAGTATCCTGGTTTTGGCTGGGATAGAGTTAATTTTCTTCACTGTAGCTAGTTTGGAGCTCTGTTTTGGATTTGTGATAAAGTGTTGATAATGTGGAGATGTTTTAGTTGCTGCTAAGTAGTGCTTACACTAGTCAAGGACTTTTTCAGCTCCCCATGCTCTGCCAGGTGCACAAGCAGCTGGGAGGGGACACAGCTGGGACGGCTGACCCCAACTGACCAAAGGGATATTCCGTACCATATGGAGTCATGCTCAGCATATAAAGCTGGGGGAAGAAGGAGGAAGGGGGGGATGTTTGGAGTGATGGTGTTTGTCTCCCCAAATAACTGTTACATGTGATGGAGCCCTGCTTTCCTGGGGACAGCTGAACACCTGCCTGCCCATGGGAAGGAGTGAATTCCTTGCTTTGCTTGCATGCATGACTTTTGCTTTACCTATTAAACTGTCTTTATCTCAACCCACAAGTTTTCTCACTTTTACTCTTCTGATTCTCTCCCTCATCCCACCCAGTGGGAGTGACCAAGTGTCTGTGTGGTGCTTAGTTGCTGGCTGGGGTTAAACCATGACAACAAGTAACAAAAAACAGTAAACCTTGACTTTTTTTTATTACTCTTCTTCCCCCCCCACCCCCCTCAATTTTGTTTGGTTTCACATGGGCAAACATAAAAGTCATATGAGTAAGACATTCATTCATGTCTTACTATTTCCACCAGCACATAGATTATAGGTTGAAAAGTACTCATCCAGTCTACCCCGTTGAACAAAACACTGGGATCAATTTTACACATCATTGCAGTGGTGTAAGTATAACAGTACTGAAACAAACAGAATTAAACCAGCCAAATACAGGACTTCATAAAGAATTGCCTCATTACACAGACTAGTCCAGCACTTTGGCTCACTCTATACAAAGACCCCAGAGCAGGCAGACGTGGACCACCTCCTCCTTACTTACATTCCTGATTCATTGATTTGCCAATGTCAGTATCAACTCACTCTACAAGACAGAAAGTTGTTTTCCACCTTCAGACTTGAGATTCAATAGCCCTTCCATTATTTTTATCCTCCAATTATAAGTCTGAATATTCTTGTTATCCCTAAAAATACAATACTCTTTTTAATCTTGTTACATTCTTGGCCTTTGTGACTTGGCAGTGAGTTCCATGGTCTAATTATAAGTAGAGGTAATTACAGGTTGGGGTTTCTTTTATCAGTTTTGAATGTTACCTTTTAATTTTCTTCTATGTTCCTGTGTTCATGTTAGATGACAGAGAACACGGTCATCTAATCTACTGTACCTAGACCATTATTTTACTGCATCCTCTTCCTTAATCTTCTCTCTAAAGTGAAAGAAGGCCTAAACTTTCAAAATAGGGTTTTTCATATCCTCACTCGTTCTCTTACCCTTCCTTGATCCCACTTTGGTTCTCCAATACATTTTTTTGAAATAGGGAAATTGCGCAATCTCTCTGCTGAACACAGTGTGCCACCTCCATAACAGTGGAAGATGAGGTCCTGAGAAAGTTCTGTGGAAAGCCATGCTCTTGAGTCATAAATATGAATGCTGCAGAGACTTTGCCTTGACACAGTGTCATGGTATCTAATGTAAATTCTGCATCAAATCTGTAAGTTCTTTTTACACACGAGCCTTACTTTAAATCCAGTTTCAATATGAGGTCTTCAGTTAACAGAGAACTACATCCACAGTTATCCTCTGTTACCCGCCTGTTACTCTGTTACTTCTAGAGTTTTTTGTTTTCTTTCAGTTCCCAGGCTGGGAAACTCTTCCTGTGTGAGACTTAGAGCTATCAAATACCAGGTGGGGGGCGGGAGAATTGTAGATACCACTAGACTGTGGTAGTAAGAGGTTACCTTTTAACTTTCTTCCGTATCAACAAAATAGATAGAGCTACTAAAACTTCATGTTTTAAGACACTGGCCCTAGACCTTGTATTCTCCTTGAAAGCCTTTCCCATTTTTCAACTTTCTTTTAACAGTACCCCAGTATTGGTCTCACTGTCTCACTAATGCTGTATCAAAGGGGTTACATTCTTTGCCTACTCTTAAATTAATACTCCTCTGATAAAAGGTCAGTGTTCACCCCCTTAGCTTACAAGTGTCTTCACCAGACAGGTGGTTATTTCTACAAGTGTCTCTCAGCCTTGTCCATCATTACCACATTCCTCCATGATCTTTTAAACGCAAAGGCTATTTCTCATTTCTTTTATGTTTCTTTTACCATGGGAGAGCCTCCACCATAGATCAGATACTACTACTGTTCTACACACCAAATAAGAAGATGGTCTTTAACTCAGAGGTATCTTTGGATTGCTCCCCTCTTCTTCCACCCTTTCAGCTTGAGCTGAACACATTTTGCAAATAACAAAGTATATGGCTGGGCAGATGAATCCTGACATTAAACACAAGCTATTAACTATATGTTTGTGATTTCACCTGCCATTCTCCATGAATGCGGAAATACATCCTGATCTGAATACAGCCTGATCTGACAAACAGTAACTGTAGTTATATTAGACAGATTAATCTTCTAGCAATGTTCCCAATGGCAGATGGCAAATAGATAATCTCTGCTGGTACATATGTATCAACAATGACAATATAAGTACAACCAAAACTGTGTACCTGTGTGTCTAGGAGCGGAAGCAGGAGATTAAAAACTAGGTATATACTACCTACAAAGGATGCAAGAAAAATCCTGTTTATTAATGTAGAAACATGAACTAAAACAGAAGTTTAATCTCTTAGTGGTAGGAGTCATCTTTATTTGACTGAATTCACTCAGTAGTTTGAGTGATAAAGCAGAAAGAATGTACCATATCTGGAAATGTAAGCTCCATTACTGATGGAGTTGTCAACAGCTTTCTCTAATCACTCATAATTCCAACAACACGTTCTTTAAATGCAAATAAATAAAGGGAGGTTGTGGCTTCATAAGACACACTGGTCAAAAGGAAAGCAGTGAAGTTGCTGAAAAAGTGCCCTAACAACCTGTCTGCAAGACATGGCAGAGTCAGACATATCTGTTATCCCTCCTAAGCTGTGGGTAAGCAGGTAGGTATAGCTGGGGCCTGCCTTAGCAGCAGAGTGAATATATGACTGACCTCAACAACAAAAAGGAAGCATATGGGAGGTGGAAGTGGGGACACGATGAGGAGGAATACAGCAGCATTGCCCAGGCATGCAGGGATGGAATTAGAGGGCAAATGCTTGCATACAGTTAAAACTGATGAAGGATGTCAAGGGTAATGATGCTTTTGCAGCAAAATGGGAGACTGAGTAAAATCTAGGCCTGCTGCTGAATACAGCAGGTGACCTTGTGACGCAGCACACAGGTACTCAATGTCTCCTTTGTCTGAAAGGAGATTGTTTGACAGTTTATACTGTCAGGGTCTGCTCTCAGGCCTCCCAGTCCTCCATGTCAAGTAGCCAGGATCAAGTTAGGGTCTGTTTAAACAACCTGGAAATGTAATTCAAGTCCATGGGATCAGACAGGATACATCTGAGAATACTAAGACTACCAGCAGATGTTATGGGAAGGGCACTCTCCATCCCTTGTGAAAGGTCACAGTGATCAGAGGAGGTTTCTGACAACTACAAAAATGTTAACATCCGTCTTAGAAAATTGCAAGAAGGAGGATCTGGGTGATGACAGGCTGACCGACCTTCTCTCTGTCACAGGGAAAATCATGGAGCAAGTGCTCATGCAAACCATTTCCATTCACACAATCACAAGAATGCTATTGAGAACAGCCATCTTGAATTTCCCACGGGCAAGCTGTGTTTAGTCACTCTGATTGCCTCCCCCAACTACACTACAGGCTCTCTGGGTGAATTAGAGTGGTAGGTGGTGTTCTTGTTGTCCTTAGCAAGGTCTTTGATAGTTTCCTAGTGTCCTTTCAGCCAAACTGGAGAGATATAGGTGGACTACAAGGTGGGTTAAAAACTGACCAGATCATTGGCCTCAAAGGGTAGGTAACAATTGTTTGAAGTCCAATTAGCAGGTGATCCCAAGTGGTATTCCCTGGGATCAATACAAGGGCTGATATTATCAAATGTTTTCATCCATGATCTGCATGAGACCCTAGGAAGTACAAGGTGATGCCAAGTCAAGGGGGGCTGTTGGTATACTGGAGGGTATAACAGCCATTCAGGGAGACCTCAGCAAGCTGAACAAGTGTATAACAGATACATCTGTTTTGAAGCTCCAAAAAGATAAATACAAGGTCCTGCATCTGGGCCAGGATATACTTACGGAGGAGTGCAGGCTGGGACTAACGGTTCTACAAGAGAGGACTCAGCAGACCACAAACTGAACAAAGTCAGCAGTGTGTCCTTGCGGTAATGAAGACTAACCACATCTTGGACTGCATTAGCAAGACCATAGCCAGCAGGCCAAGGGACACGATTGTTGCCTTCTATTCAGCACATACAAAGCCACATCTGGAGCACTGTGTTCAGTTTGTTCTCTCACCAAGTAAGAGACTGAAGAGAGTCGAGTAAAAAGTCATTAAGATGGCTAGCAGCTTTGACATACAGGAGGTTGAGAGGCTTGAGAACACCAATATTCTCATCAACTTTAATGGATTTATACTGCTAGAGCATTCTTAGCAGCACTCCTTACGGTCACATTATGCGAACAGATGCATTTTGGTAGCACCATCCAGAAGACCTACAATGGCTACAGGCATATATTAGAGCACATTAATGGCACTAGCGCAGTACCTGATGATGTACCACAACAACCTTTGAACTGGGTGCCACACAGACATTAAAAAGTAGCCTGAAGGTGAAAATGTCTCTGTGCTGCAAGCAGAAACTCCCATGGATCTTCCGTATTTCTGTGCCTGACAAACTCACGCTTGCTCAGGGACCATTGCACAGAAAAATGATTTGTACATCAAAGAACAAACTGGCATCCTACCCATGAGTGACTTGCCATTTATAGCTGCAAAGCCACTGCTAAAGAGGCCAAAACTAGTTTATAAAATATTTCTGCAGCTATAATTGTTTAGGACCACTGAACTGCATGTTCCAAGCCAGATCAAAAGGAGCACCACAAACCCATGAAAGGCTTATGTGTAAAGACAGGGTAAATTCCATGTCTGGGATCCATCTGTAATTCTGTCAAACCAAGAGTCCTTGTAGCTGTATACAAATTAAATGTCTGTCTGCCAAAATTAAGTGAATGAAGAACAAATACCCCCTTATCACATTTTTACAGTAACTACCTTGTTTTCTTTAATGTTAAATATAAAATGCCCTTCCTTTTACACAGTTGTGAAAATACAAATCAGATTGGGAGTGATATCAATACCAGACATTGATCGTGGTCTTTTTTAGATTACCGTTTCGCTTCAAACGTAGAGGTGTAAAGGTATGCAATACTCTCTTCACTCAAAGTATTACAGCTGATACAGCTGAAGCAGATGTAGCTTAAACTCAACAGGATTTTGAGGAAACTCTGTATTTTTTTCTTTAATAGGTTCAAGGCAACTATATCACTGATTTACCACAGATTGGCAAGACAGAGATGGATGTAAGAAATTGCCAATGCAGTTGGAATGAAAAGGCCTGATGTTCTTACCTTTGCAGACTAGTGGTGCATGATTTTTCATGCTTAGCCATGTGAAAAAACAGGAATTAATAACTACTTGCCGTGTTAATTCCCTAAATGATTAGCACTTATGCATATAAAAATTTAATACCAGTTCTCCCTCTTCAGAAATATTTGCTATTTTGATAACCAGGGATCTCATGTTGGAAGTGAGAAACACTTCCTCTCCATTTAAAACAATACTCCTAGCAAGCCACTGACAAGGATTACAGCAGAAGGCAGATACAGCTAAATTCTTTAAAATAAACCTGGAACACGTATAGTGAGATCATGATATCTTCCTATGCTTTGTTTATATTTCAGCACCAATAAACATAGAGTACAGCATGTATATGCCATTATCTGGAGAAACTTGCTAAAAACTTATTTCGTGTGATTAGAGATAGCCAAAAGGCAGAATATTTAACACTCTCTCACACACACACACACACACAAAATTAGCTTTCTATTGCTTTATCTGATAAATACAAATTATTAGATTTAAGAAAAAAAAAATCTGTGAACATGAAACCTCCGGAATTCTTCAGCTGCTCAATAAACCAAATGGTTTAGTTTGATTCCTCTGCAAATATCATGGTCTGTACGAGAGGTGGTAACTTTTATAGTCCAACTGATCTAGCTTCAAAAAACACATTCTGGGATATGAAGGGTTGAAACTGCACCTGAAAACTTGACCTTTACATCAGCTGGTCTAATCTAATAAAAGATATTACCTCTCCCTAGAAGCCCTTGCTTTGTTTATGGGCATGACTGCCTGAGATTACAGCACGGCTATTATCAGACAATGCCAACTGCAAGGCTCTCCCAGTGCCCAGGGTGGGAAGGACTGCCAGCTCTCCAAGTGGCTGTCCAAAAATACCCTCACGTTAGGGATCCCCGTGCAGTACCGGTGTCTCCAGTTTCACTATTTTCAACATAGTGAAAACAGGGATGCGAGACACTCCCGTGAGGCACCTGGGACTCCGGCGGGTGTAAAAAGGGTGGCAGTGCCGGGAATGTGGGGGTGCTGAGCGCTTCAGCTGTCTGCAAACGTCTCGGTACTCCCCGGTTGAGCCTCAGCCTTGCATATTTGCACGCCATTTCTCCACTTGCACGCATCCGTGTAATAGCCTAAGTAGCTACTGGAACAGTTATTAAGATATTGTTACCCACCCGGGGCTGCGCCAATTGATTTCTGCCAGCGGCCCACAGCTTTTGCTGGACAAAAACTCGGCAAGATCCCCCGAACGCCCTGGGGCTCTCCTCCCCCCCGGGCTCTCCCAGCCGCCTCGGGCTCTCCTCAGGCTCGGCCGGTGCCGGGGGCCTCGCGGCGGCAGCGCCCCACGGACCGTTAACGGCCCACCGGGACGGCTGCGGGCGCGGAGGGCGAAGCCTCACGGGAGGAGGCGCCTCACAGGACGCCGCCGCGAGAGCCCCGCCGGCGGAGGACACTTAAAGGCTGCCTTGGAGCCGGCCGGAGAGGGGAGGGGAAGCAGCCCCCCGGCCGCCGCCGCGCCCCGATTCCTGTTGATGCAGCGCCCCCTGCGGGGCGGGGCGGGGCTGCCGGGCGGCCGAGGCGCCGCGGGCCCGGCAACGGTGGGGCCGGCGAAGTGGAGCAGCCGCGTGCCCTTTCCCGGCGCGGCGCCCGAGCGGGGCGGGGGAGGGGAGGGAAGCCCTCAGCTCCCCGGAGCCGCCCCGCCGGGACACCGGCGACCGCCGTACCGCCGCACCGGCCCCGCGGGGCTTCCACACGGGGAAGCTGACTGACAGAGGCAGGCGCGGAGGGCAGGACGGCCGGCGTCCCCCCGCGGCGGGGGGCAGCGACAGGGATAAGGAGAGCCCGCCGCGGCGAGCGGGGGCGGTGGGGGGGAAGCGGCGAGCACCGGCTTTCCGAATAAGCGGGCTTTGACGCGCCGCACCGGGGGCTGCCCGTACCCCTCGCCAAAGCCGCCGCCCGGCGTGCCCGGGCGGTGGCGGCGCTCCGCCCCCGCCCGGCCCCAGAGGCAGCGCCTGGGCCGGGGCGGGACGACCTTCCGCAGCCGCGGGGCGGGGCCGAGTCCGGCGCGCGGCGGCATTCCCGCCCTGCTGCCCGGCTCCGCGGCGCCGCATGCAAATGAGGCCTCTCCTCATTGGCCAAACCGGTAGCCCTTTCAAAAGGTGCCTCTCGATTGGCCGCGTGGAAGCGTTAACGCAAATAGAGAATCTCCCCCCCCCCCCCCGCGGATTTTTTTTTCCGCCTCTAATGTGTGATGCGTGCTTCAGACAGTCTGTAACTCTGCGCGCCAGTTACTACAAATAAGTAGTTCCCAGCCCCCCGCCTCTCCCCCCGCCCGTCCGCAGGACGGAGTGGGGGCGGGAGGCTGCAGTCCCGCCCTCCGCACCGCGGGCGCCCCGGCGCGGAGGGGAGGGGGCTGCCGGGCCGGCGGGGAGAGGTGTTTCCCCCTCCCCCGCGGAGGGATATCCTCGGCGCGCTCGCCGCGCTCTGCCCGCACCAAAATATTGGGAGTTAAGAGGCGGCTCGGCGGCGCCGCCGGCTCAGAAGCGCGCGGGCAGGCAGGGCGGCGGCGCGGCTCCGGCGCCCGCCACGGCCCCATTGCGGCGCCCAGCCCGCTCCCCGCCGCCGCGGCCCCCGCAGGGGCGGGCTCCGCAGCCCCCGGTCCTCGCTGCCTCCGCCGACGGCTCCGGTCCTGCCCGCGCGTCCCAGCGCCCCGAGCGGCTCTCGCCGGTTGGGAGAGGGAGGAGAGCGGGAGCTGCGCCCGCGCCGAACGCCTTTCGCCTGAGGACTTGGTGCCGTCGCCGTGCGGATCTGAGCCGGCGGGGACCCCCGAGGACTCCGTCGGTGCCCGGTGCCGGACGAGGAAGGAACCGCGGGGAAGGTTTCGGCGGCCCGCCGTCCCCAGCCGGCCCCGGAGAGCGGAGCGCCGCGCCGCGCCGCCGGTCGCTCAGCCGGGAGGACGCCGGCGGTGCCGCCGCGGGGGACTCGCCGCCCGCCGCCCTCGGAAGATGTTGCTCTCCAAGTTCGGCTCGCTGGCTCACATCTGCAGCCCCACCAGCATGGACCACTTGCCCGTGAAGATCCTGCAGCCAGGTACGGCGGGGCCGGGGTGTCCCCCCGCCATCGCGGGGCGCCGGGAGGGGCGCGGACCGGCCCCGGGGTGCGCGGGGACGGCGCTTCGGAGCCCCGCAGCGCCGCGCTGCGCTCCGCTTCCTTTTTTTTAACTGAAGAAGACAATTTAATATTAAAAAAAAAAGCCTTGGGCGGAATTAGGGCAGCGCACACAATATACGTCCTTTGGGCAGAACATTTTGGGGCTTTTATTATATTTTATTATTTTTTTGGATTTTTGGCGAGGCGCGGCTGCGGACGCTAACGCGGTGTGTTTCCCTCTCGTTTCCCCAGTGAAAGTGGAGAAGGAGCCGTTCGATAAAGTCTACCAGGTGGGCTCCGTGCTGGGCAGCGGGGGCTTCGGCACCGTCTACGCGGGGAGCAGGATCGCCGACGGCTTGCCGGTGAGGCGCGGGGCGGCCGGCCGGGCGGGAGGCTGCGGGCGCGGTGCGGCCCGGCCCTCCGCGGCGGGGCGCAGGCTGTGCCCGCCCCGCCGCTCACGGCGCCTCCTTTCCTCCCCGCTCCGCAGGTCGCCGTGAAGCATGTGGTGAAGGAGAGGGTGACCGAGTGGGGCACGATTGTAAGTACCAGGGTGGGGAGGGGGGGGGGGTGGCGCTGCGCGACCGCGGGGCTTCGCCGCGGCGGGGCTATTGTGTGGGCGGCGGGGCCCGCCCCGCTGGCGCGGCCTCTGCATCGGGGGGGGGGGGGGGGAATTTGGCGGGGGTTCGCCGCCGCAGCGCCGCGCCCGCCCCTCGGACTGCGGCAGCGGCGGCGGGGGCCCGCCGGCCGCGCCCTCCGCCCCGCCCGCCCCGCCCCTCCGCTCCGCCCCTCAGCGCGGGGGCGCCCCGGGCCGCCCCCTCCCCCCCTGCTGACCCGCGCCCCCCTCTCTGCCCAGAACGGCGTCATGGTGCCCCTGGAGATCGTCCTCCTGAAGAAGGTGGGCTCCGGCTTCAGAGGGGTCATCAAGCTGCTGGACTGGTACGAGCGCCCCGACGGCTACCTGATCATCATGGAGCGGCCCGAGCTGGTGAAGGACCTCTTTGACTTCATCACGGAGAAGGGCGCCCTGGACGAGGAGACGGCCCGCGGGTTCTTCCGGCAGGTGCTGGAGGCGGTGCGCCACTGCTACAGCTGCGGCGTGGTGCACCGGGACATCAAGGACGAGAACCTGCTGGTTGACCTCAGGACAGGCGAGCTGAAGCTGATCGACTTCGGCTCGGGGGCCCTCCTCAAGGACACGGTCTATACCGATTTCGACGGTACGTGCCCTCCCCACGCCCGGGGCAGCCCGGCTGCGGCGGGTTTGGCTGGAGTCCCCGTGCCCCTCCCGGGCGATGCCCCCCCTCCCGCCGCAGCTAATCCCAGATCTGGCGCCTGGCAGTAGCGAGCCGTGCCTGTGGCCCGGGGGTTCCTTTCGGGTCTGTCGGTAATGGAAACCCTTGGACCCGAAGCAGCTATGGGGTGTTCAGTTGTGTAGGAAAGAGGCGATTCCAGGCAGTGACGCAGCAGTTTATATTTCCCTGTCTTGGAAAAAGCAGGGTTTTTTTTTTTTCCTAGAGGGCGATCTGTTTACACGGAGGCTTCGCCAGTGTCGGATGTTTCCATGTGTGGATATGCAGTTTTTATATGTGGTGCTTTTTTTAACTTCAAGCGGTAGCTCCCCCGCCTCCCTTTCCGCCGGTGTCCTGGAAATCCCGCATTGCAGATTTTTTAAAAGCGATGGGGATAAACACGAAATGACTCGGTAATGGCTCCAGGGCCGGGCTCGGCGCGATAGCGATGGGAAAGGTGAAAATCGCCCCTTGTATGACGGAAGGGAGTATTTTCCCCCGTCCTTTGAGTGCGACGGATGTAATGGGGACTCTCCCTCCCCCCAGCTGCCGCACTCACATCTGTTTGTTGTGAAACACGAAGCCCCGCCGCACGTGACCCTCAGCATCACGAATTCCCGGTTTTGTTTGGTATCCAAGGAGCCCGCGGGCACCCGGGGGCGGGTTGGGAAAAGCTGCCGCAGAAAAGCGCGGGGGGGGGGGGGGAGGGCGGGGGGGAAGGTTAAAAACATTGAAATCGCAAGCGGCCCTATTTTGTTTACGCCCTGCGGAATTGGATAAAGCAGATTAGCCCGGTGTAATGCGGGTAGACCTGGGTTTCACCTTCTTGCCGCCCTCTCTCGTCTCCTCCCCGCCAGCCCCCTTTGTCCTTTTGTGTCTATTTTTGGTGTGATGCTGCAGACGCCACGTGGTCAGTGAAAGGGAGCTTGCCTCGGTAAACAGTCAGCTGATGGGGCTGTGGTGTGCCTCCCGACAGCATAGCGCAACCGGAGGGGCCAAGGCCGATGGTGTAACCCTGCGGGTGACCTGAGGTTACACCGCTAGTGGCTTTGGCCCATAAGAAATTTAAAGCTTTAACTCCCAAATGACAAGTTTATGAATTTAATTTAGCTCTGCTAGAAAGAGCTGAATAATGGGGAAATACTCTAAACCTTTTGCTTGAATTTTTTTTTTTTCCTTTCCTGTAGGAACAAGAGTATACAGCCCTCCAGAGTGGATCAGATACCACAGATACCATGGGAGATCAGCAACAGTATGGTCTCTGGGAGTTCTGCTGTATGATATGGTTTGTGGAGACATCCCTTTTGAGCAAGATGAAGAAATCTTGAGGGGACGACTATACTTCAGGAGAAGAATTTCACCTGGTGAGTTGTATAGGGGTCAAGGGGGGACATAGGGGCTTTTTTTTAGTAGTAGTATTATTTCAAATAGGCCTGTATGTTTGAGCTTGTACGGGTGGATTTTTTGTTCAGGATTGTCTTTTTATGTTCTTAGTCTAAAATTGCTGTTTTTTTCTTGTTGTTCGCCTGTTACAGAATGTCAACAGCTGATCAAATGGTGCCTTTCACTGAGGCCTTCAGACAGACCAACACTTGAGCAAATTTTTGACCATCAATGGATGCACAAATCTGAAGTAGTGAAGTCTGAGGACTGTGACATAAGGCTACGGACCCTTGATACTGATGTATCTAGCACAAGCTCAAGTAATGAGAGTCTGTGAATTACTAAGGACCTCGCACTGGGAGGGGAGCTACAAGCAGAAAGACCACAGTGCTGCTGCCAATACGTAGGAGGGGCTAGAAAAATGCATTCATTATTCTGTAGTTGAATCTTTGTCTGAGGGACTTGATTTTATTTTCCCCCTTTGCTGGTTTCTGCTTTGGGATGAGAGATTTCCTTTGGAAACGCTGATGTTTGGGAGTTGCAGGCCAGTACTTAGTCAAAGACTGACCTTACTAAGAAAGCAGTGACCTCTTGAATACATGGTAAACTTTTTTGCTCTCATAGAGCCTGGACTAGATTTTATTTGCTTTTGAGTGCCTTTTTGAAAGCTGCTTCAGTGGGACTTTCTTTTTTGAGCTGTGTATGTCCAAAGAAGATCCAGTTCATTATAGGAATTTGCTCCCTTTAGACTCAGTACTGGAGGAAGCAGCTCCTATGATGCATTGGAGAACATGTTCGGTGATTGAATGAAGTAGTCCCATCCACTGGTGATGGAATACTTGAACACAGACATTTCACTCCTGCCCCCCCCCGGCCCCTTTCCAAATCCAACCCACTTCTGCTGCTCAAAATATTTCCTATAGCCTGCACAGAAATATGAACAGGTATATCAGCTTTTGTATCAGAAACACTTATTCATGTTTCCTTTTATCATCTCTACCATTGGGCATGAGAAGCCCCTTTCTCAACTCCCCCCGGCCTTTTGTCACCCTGCGAGTCTTAAAGTATGTATGGGCATGTTGAATGCACAATCAATGCAATATTCAAGGACTTTACTTTTTTTCCATACCTGTATAATGTGTTTATGTAAACTTGGTTTTTCCCATGTACTATACAGTTATTTATTGTTTGGAGTTTAGAAGACCTCCCACAGGTTTCAGCTGTGGCTATTTATTTGGTTAATTTATTTGGTTAGTTATTCAACACTGTGCTTTTCCCCTCCTTCTCCCCATGGGAATTCTAGTGGTTTGCCCATGGCACTTTTTTTTCTGCATTCCTGTTAACTTTTGTTTAAAAAACAAAAAACAACAACAAAAAAAAGAATTTTCTGACCTTATAAATTTTTGTTGGAAGATGGAAAATTGTTGTACAAAGTCTAATTTAAGGGAAATGGAATGACTTTTTAAAGTTAGTCAGTATGCCTTTGTCTGGTATTATCATACCAGAGATGTAAAGTAATGCTGTTTGGAAGGGTTTTAAATTATTGACATTGTACAGTCTCCGTGCATTGGCTCTGGAAGGTAGAGTGGCAGAGTCATAAACCTTAATTTATTTTAATAGCTGTGTTTCTGTGATCTGGTTGCATTTATGCAGCTTGGATTTGGATTTTTTTTTTCTTCTGTTTAACAGTGTGAAATGTATGGAGATCATATTTTTTATACAGGTATTTCAATTAAACTTTTTTTGTATATAACAGTTCTCTGTGTGTGTGCTCACTTCTAATCTTCACCATTACTCTTGATGACAGCAGGGGAGCGTGTGTTCTGTTACCATCTCTAGCTTGTCGAGGGCTATGGCACCTGACCTGGCGTTAATGATCACTGCTTAATGGCCTAGACCTATTTTGGAGGAATTAAGCAATCCCTCATCTTGATTGTATCTACTCTCATTTGATGCAGACCTGGAGAAGGTGTACCATACAACAGCACTAATGGCCTACATAGAGAGGAATTGGTCAGTAATTGTGGTGTTTCCAACTCTCTGAACACTAACTGAAATACCACCGTACTCGTTCGTAAGCATAACAAGGAAGGATTTTTGTAGTCACTGTAGTTACTGGTGGTTTCACAGTTGACATGTTTACTTTCCATTACATTCAGTTTCCTTCCTCCTGCATATCCCTTCCTCCCCAGGGTGGAAAGGGGTTTCCTGTGACCTTACAGGAAAGGGACAGCATTCTTGGAGAGGGGGTGCCAGTTTTTCTTCGGCTCCCTTATATTATCAAAATAGACTGGTGTGTCACTCTGTAACGGACTGGGGAACACGTGCTGTTCTCATCCGTAGCAAAGGGCAAGAGAAATGTCCTCAGCGTTTGTCTCGGTGCATTAGGAGTCAACTCCTGCAGATTACTGAGTTCATCCTAGTTTCCCTGCAGCTAGGGACTGACCTGGCTTGATCTTTTTGTGGGGGTGGTAGCGATTACTAGGTTTAACTACCACAGAGAGACCTACAAGGTACATTTAAGGATGTGTTCAGTCATTAAAGGTGCTTCGTAGTACCATGGTAAAGGGCTAGGCTTAGAATCTGTTGGTTTTACGTTATTTCCCTTTCTGGGGATCTTTCTGCCAGCTCATCTACTATTATTTTGGTTCCCTGTGGGGAATATCTCGCTCACTGACATCACATCAAGCTCCTGATGCTAACTAGTTGAGACTCAAAATGCCACTGAATAGCAGGAGGTAGAGCAGAAGGGGAAAAGACCATTTTGGTGCATGTGGGTTTTTGATCACATGGTTCGTAGCTCTCTCTTGGCCATAAAAAGGAAGTTCAAATGACTGGGGGGGGGAGGAACAACAAACAGGATTGTGTCCATCAATTTGTCTGTTTTCTGGTTTTGTTCCTTTTTCATTTTAAACTTGTTTTGCCAGTTTTTAATCAAAATCTGTACGTATACTAAACCTAGTCCGTGGGAAACTCACATGAAAATGCCTATTGTTGGAACTCTATTCACAGAAATAAAGGATTTTATGGTTCAGCTTGCTTAGGAAAATCACACAATCACATCCTAAGAGAACACTTAAAAGTGAAGATTGGGAGTTTTGATTGATTATCTCTTTTGCTGAAGAGGAGAGACTCGGATAAGCTACAGGAGAGATGATCCCAGCACCTAGTGCAGTTCTTTAGGGAAGCACGTTTCTAACCACAAGTAGTCCCTGGAGGAATTCCAGTAGCTGATGATAATTAACATCTTCCACTCCAGCGGCTTCGCATGCTCGCGGCTGTTGAGAGGGGTGGTAGTGAGGCCGTATGGGTGAGCTTCAAAGAGCTACCAGAAAAGCAATTCTAAAAATACATTTGTAAAGCTATTGTTGACTGCTGAGCTAGGGACTTTCAACATTTCCATAGGAGCGTATGTTACTTTCCTTAGCTTCATAGAGAAATGCTGTTGAAGCGATCTGTTTTGCAACATAAAAACTAGGTTTTCACCTTTTGCTACTGAGGCAAAATGCATTAAAAGGATGAAGGTCAAAAGGACACGGGCGCGAGTGCTGACTCCCCTCTGGGATTAGCTCAACATAAAAGGTACACTTTCAGTACTGCACAGGCAGCTTTAGTTGTGAAACTCCCCTGCACGCTAATAGAAGCCACGTGGCTGAAACACCATATACCAAAAGTAATGATTTGTAAAAATAGCTTTTCATTACAGTTGAAAGTTGGAAAATGATGTGTTAATACAGTTCCATTAGCTGTTACTGTCAAAATGAGCAAGTCGGTGACAGCTCTTCGTTTCTTCTGTGCTTCTGTTATTTTAATATCATTAAATGTTACTTCTCTGGGCTCCTCCTCTTTGTCCCCTCTCCACACCAGGTTGGTTTTCAACAGCACAAAGCTTGAAAAGAAGAATTCTGCAGATCATTCAAAGTACTACCATTTAAATCACAACCTGTTTTAACCTTGACAAATTGATTCAGCAACGATCATACCTACGCATGTATGTATGCTACTGGCTTCAAAACAGGTATTTCAAATATATTATAGTGCCGAAAGGTCTCTAACGATATAGTATTTTATGTAATTCATCTCCTTAATAAAACTCCTTCTCCTGTGTGCATAAGCATACATTTGCTGCTTTTTTTTTTTGGCTAACTAAGCTTGTATTTACTGAAGCAACTGAACAAGAGCCCTTTGAACAAAACTACCAGATGGATGTTAGAAAGATTGACGAGGGTGTGTTCTCGCCAAACACTTACAGTTCTCTTTCAGTGGTTTACTGACCTCTGTTGGTGAAATTAAAGTATGTGTTCCGAAAATAATGGTGCATAAATTGGGAAGAGAGATTTTAAAACACTGCTGGCTGATATTTTTAGACATGGAAGAGTATGGCTAATACTTAAATGCCTCACAATGTTTAAAAGGCTACCATTACAAAAAGAAGAAGAAAAATTAAGGTACTGCAAATATGAAAATAGCTTTTCAATAAAAATGGGAGAGGGGAGTATGAGTTCAAACGGTTGTCAGCTCTGCACCTGAAGTTACAAATGTAACCTGCCTAGCGAGCCCCCAGTCACTTACATGACTCTTGGCATGAGCATTTACGAGCTTTCTAGCTCGCATTCTTCCACTTCATTTCAGTCACGATGAGAAGCACTTGTCTTCTGGCATAAAGGTGGGCAATAATTCTCAGCAGCGTAACTAGATAACGTAACAGAACATTGTGGCCCTATCAGTTTATTATTAGTGGATTTTTTCTACTAACAGCAGTGATGCTACTGTTGGTGGCAGAAGTCAAGATGGTGGCATTTTATTTCATTGCAATCCACAGTTTTTCTGATATTGTACTGAAGTTTGCTATGCTTGTAAATTTGCAGTTGCTTAGTTTCATGGTTATCTGTGATTTAAACATTTAATATGTTTTTGCCTAAAGGGCTCCTTCAGGTATTACCAGAGACATATTAAGCTTTGGTTATATTGCAGAACTGCTGAACAAAGTGACAAGGAGGCCACAGACCCATGCAACTAAAAATAAATTTAAAACTGTACTTAGGCAGGATTCCTAATTAATTTCAGAGAATCTTTGTCTTAAAACTGATGGATTCATGTGGATGAATAAAAAATGTGGGTATAGGGGGAGGCCAGGCTTTATTTTTGCTGAAGAGAGTTTACACAGGAGAACCCCAGAACTGGGGTCTAACACAAGGTAAGATGAGGAGCAGTAACAAAAATCCATGAAATTCTTGTGGAGATTTTCTTAGCTAGCAGTCCCACCCCATCTGTTCCAACAAATTTAAAAGGTATTCAATCTTCTGTGTCCTTTGTGGTTCATAATCTTACTATTATTTGTAACATGGTCTGACACAGTCAAGTTTTAAGAAACGTTCTGTGGTTTCCAAATAGGTGTTAAAATTTGCATATTTATATCTCAGATGCTAGGGTTTCCTTTTCCTTAAAAATGCCATGAAGGAAATTACCTGCCTACGGAGGCATTATGCTTACATAATAATATAAATTCAATATAGGTCTCACATTAGCAGTGTTTAAGCCTTAATTAATATGGTCTCAGTAAGAATGTTATCTGTTATAGATAACACTCTGCTAATTGACTACACAAGCCATTATGTAAAAAGCTGCTTATACCAGTCCAGTAAGAGAATTAGTGAGACACCTACTTTAACTTGCATTCTTTCTCAGGTAAGTCTGTGTTAAACCTTGAAATTACAATTCAGTCATAGGCAACAGAGCGTCTTGTGGATCAATATGCTGCTTTGTTTACTATTAATGACTCAGCAGTCACTTTAACTCTCCAATCAGGAGTAATGACAGATTACAGAAAATCATACTAAAAACTGAAGGGTATTGTGCTCCATTCTGTGCAGGATTCTGAAAAAATGCTTTATCATTCTGTGAACCATTTTCTGTGTAATAGCTGGTTGGAATTTTTTTTTAATGTATGTTCTACTGAAAAAATGCTGTTTTGTTGAAGTAAAAGAGTTTTGCTTGCAACACCTATTTTGGTAATTATGAATGGTCTGGTTTCAGGGTTGAAGTTTGTCTTTCCACTTTCCTGCTTCCCTTGTTTCAGGGCAGGAAAACGTAAGCATCAAGCATCTGTCCATTACAGTTAAAATATATGAATATGTTAACAAGCATACGCTATAAAAGGTTGGAGTGGGGATCCCCTAGGTGGTTTTATTTTTGCCAAAAGCTTCCAAACCTAATAGTGTCATGAAAGGGAACAGTCTCTTTCAAGATCATCCTACAGGAAGATGTCCATTAATTGGGGGGAAAATGCTCCCATGTTCAAGCTCCATGCAAGGGTTTTTTTAAATGCCTATGTAATAGCAAAATTCTTACAACATACAGATTTGCATCAGCATAGAAAAGTGTAACAAAGCTCAGCTTTCCAGAGGTGACTTGCCTATTGTCCAAGCAGAGGTATATAGATAACAAACTTAATCCCCAGGAAGGCAGATTAAGATGTGGTAAGGAAGAGCTTTATATCTGTAAGGATAGCTGAACACTAGAGTAAACTGATTCTAGAGTATATCAAATCACCATTTTTAGAAAGAAGCATTTTTCACAAATCATCTAGAAATTACAGCTGATTTAAAAATGCTTTGGATTTTATCAGCCTAATGCTCATGACTTCACAAAAAGAGATTTCAGCCCACAACATTCATTCTGCTTGTTGAACCAATATAAAATTTATTGACAGTGCCCCTTTTGCTACTGGCAAAACAGTTTTTAATGCAGATTAATCAATAGAATCTAATAAATAGAAATAGTGACAGACTTCCTCATGATGGTGAGGCTATGGGGCTACTGACCTTTTCTCAAAGCCAGCATCAGCTAAACGGGTCCTCCTTCACACTATCCCTTCCTTTTGCTGGTGCACTGATACTCCAATCAATAGACTGATCTCTCTGATAACGACCCAGCATAAGTGAGGGAATATGCACAACCACTTGGGACTGGCGTGTGGGGGAACAGAGACATTTCTGCTGAAGAAAGAATATGTGTAATAACAAACAATTTTCTCTAGTCTGTAACATCAAACAGACCCACTAGTTTCTATTTTATACCTTCTCAACAAAGAATTTCCAAGGAATGTTGACAAATCCTGCTATTTTTAACCTTGCATGCAAATTAATTCAGGTGGCTTTTTTTCAAATCAGGTGCTGAGTACTTGCTTGAAAGGTAGACAGTACCTCAGCTCCTGATGAAGTGGAAGAACTCAGATCGCTGGGAATCTTACAAAGATTAGAACTTAATTAATGAATATTTTTACACATCTCAACAGTATGCCCTACTTTTTAACCAGCTTTACAGGTACATTTGCAAATAAGAAAATACGTGAAACATTTCAGAATAGCTAATAAATAATGACACTTTACAGCTACACATGGAGAAAAAAAAGTTGCAGTGGGAAGAGGTAACACAAATGAGTTGAGAGATCATAACTACATTTATTGTTTTATCTCAGTCTATGACTTCCCTATTTCTCTGTCATTTTGAGTCTCCATAGCAGGCATGAGCTCCATCGCCATCTCTAGGATTTTTCTACTGATACTCATAATTTAATATACAGTATTCCAATATACTAAAAGGAAAACTTCAGCAATTGCTCTTGGAAATCTTGGTCAGTCCCTATGTAAAGCATGAATTTTTAGTGCATTTTAAAGACACACTGTTCCCCAGTCTAGTGCTTGTGGTGGGGATCCATTCAAGTAGCTTTAATAGCTGAGTATCATCGTTTCCCTGACAACTCCTAACCAAATTGCTCTTGGTGGCATGGGACCCAGTTCTGCAGTTCTTCTCGAAAAATTCCCATCATTTCAAGGGGAATGTTGCCTGCGTAATGACTCCAGGATTATCTCTTAACTTGTGACAAAAGAAGGGCTGCCCTAGAGAGAAAACAAGTAAGAGAGCCTGACGTTGCAAAGAAAAGCCTCTACTGCAATGCTGAAAAGCAGTAGAGAGGAGAAAGGGAGCCCTTCTGTCTTTCGGACGTCAGAGGTGCATGTCTCTGTAAGATAACAAATGAGTTATTTGGAAAGTAGGGGCAAGGTAACTTGAAAGAAAAGTAGAATATAAAAAGTGTCTCAAAACCTGAGGCCTCGGTGGTATTTTTGTTGATACCACAAAGAGCAGTTACTCACTAGAAGTCTTTTTTCCCATGTAACTGCCTGTTAGTGTGAGAAAGTGTTCATAACAATGTTGATAATAATTGATACCTCTTTTCCTCTTCCTCTGCTGAACAGACTTTTCATGCCACAAAGGGCACGATCTGACTCCTTTTATGATGTGACAAACTCCTACTTACATAGGTGATGAGGCAAACATGTGAGTCACACTTGCAGAACAGATAATAGACGCTTTCATATTATTTACTAAGTTATGTTCTTATTAATTAATATTATTTTAAAAACTAACAACCACAGTGGCAAAAACTGTACCGATGCCAATGGTGTTTTTCACCCACATAGCTTTCATAGCACTTTAGAAACTTAATGGGCTTATTGTGAATATATATATGAGAACAACCTTTTGCGTGCACCTTACTGCCACCTTACAGGAAACCTTTCTCAATTCCAGAGCAAAGTAATATAGTTGACAGCACTGAGCATTTAGCCAAGTTATTAAGAAAGTTCCTTTTATCTTCCAGACCTCTAAAAGGGAATAAATATGTTTATTATATTTATTATATAATTAATTAAAAATATAATTATTAATTATTATATGTTGTATAATATAAAATACAAAATAAATAGAGAACTCTAAGAAATAAGTCTCTGCACTTTATTCTAATCCATATTTCTTAGGCCTCTGCTATTCCAGTTCCCAGTGAATTCTACTGGAGAAGGGTTAAAAAAGTGAATAGAAATTTAGATTCTATTCTATTTAGATTAGAATCTCCAGCATGGATGACTTCATTATTTAATTACATTTTCTTACCTCTGGCTGTAGGTAGTGATGCCGTAAAAATATCAGTAGTGACCCCAAAGTACCTGAAGTAATTTGCCCTTTCTGATTGGTTTTTCAGTTCCTCTGGAAACCTTTGGATTTATTTAATGGAAATTTTTAATGATACAAGTTTGTATATATGACTATGTAATTTACTAATATTTCAGGATGCTATAGTAAGTATTCTACAGCGAACAAGTTAGTTCAGCTGAAGGTCACTGACAACTAAACACCGTAAATGGTGATTATCAGGGCAATATTAGAAAGTCTTAAAGAACCCCTGGACAAATACAAGATTATGAGAGGTGCACATAGTTCTTATCCTTAGACTTCTCTCTCAGGTCTTGCAGATGGCCAGTACAACGCTTATGTGGCACTGGAGAAAAAATGGAATGGAAGATACTTCTAATAGCAGAGTGATAAGACATCAAATGACTCAGTACTAGTTTTCTGCAGGGAAAGATCAGCCTTTGATTTGCACAGAGGGTGTGTGAGTACTGCACTTGCGGGCTGCTAAATTTCAAGTTAATTGATTGCCAATTGGCTTAGACCTGGAGAAAAACACAAACGTTTATGTTCAATTGGTCATGAAATATCTAGATTAACGTTTACAAAGTTGTTAACTAACTGAAGTTAATTGGCGATCAACCCAGAGGAGCAAAAAGTCCAGATTCACAGACTTCAGCTAAGGGATTGCCTACTCAAAATTATTGCCAAGTAAACTTTCCCAGGTAAATTTTCAAACTAACACCTCTTTGAGAACAATGGATAACAAAAAAATGGTTCCTTTTCTTCTTTTTAATTAGTTTTATACAAAACCTGTTTGGGGACGTTTATGGGAGTACCTGTTATACCAATTCATCTGGAATGGCCTCAGCAGGGCTGGATGAAGCCTTGGTCTGGGTGGGTAGGTGACTGCCTACTGCAGCAAGCAGCTCCTTGGAGCAGGGTGACAGCACTCCCTGCCCGTCTACTCACATCCTTCACATTAAATCACTGATGGATGGTTCTCCTCATGCATATTTCCATGTCGATTTGTCCTTAGAAACTGATATGCATATTTAAAGAGGAATTTGCAGCTTGAAAGCATCATGTAAACGGATGCTTTGAACCTACATTAGTAGTGGCCACAGTAAATGTCATTAAAAAAAATCATAGACTGAAGAAAAGTCACAATGGCATCTTGTTCTGAATTCAGCTGCTCACTGCTTACTTAAAACTATGGAGTAGCTACCTGAGACAGATTTTACACACACACACACACACACTTTTCAATCTAACCAACTTAAAAACTGGGTGGGATATGTTGTACAAATTTTGACCACAAGCTGGCCTGCATATGCCACTGTAATTTACACAGTTGATTACCTTCCACTTTTTCAAGGATATTAACTGGCATGAACCTTTTTTTTTTCGTTTCCAGTAATTAATTCCCTGTAGAGAGTGACTGAAAACACTAAACAAAAGCATTTAATCAGAAATTATTAGAGTTGGCTTGTGAGCCGTCTGTTAATCACCATTCATTTTTGTACAAGGAGTGAAAATTTTATTAAACCTTATACTTAATTAAAACATATTGTTTCCGTAGCAGATTGGAAAGTACTGTCATCTGTTTAGACTTGTATCCTAAGATTCATTAGGAATTCATGTTTCCTGCAACATGCATGCATTTAGAAATTCATTCTGTTGGGCTCTAAACGAAGGTACAAAGGGTGAGGGCTGTAGCACAGTCAAGTATTCTTTTATTGAAGGCCTTCCAAAACCCCACCATAATACAGACTGACAACACAGTGAAGGAATACTAATGAAATTGAATGGGCTTAAAACTAGGAAGTGAAGAGTAGTGAGGGGAAAAAGATTGCTTTGCAGATTTTGGGATTCATTGTGGTAGTCTGGTCTTGTGAATGATACGGGCACTAGAATTTTGTACAATCATTCCTCCTTGAATCTTTATTACAATACTCGTAAAAAAAAAAGTGATTTCATGTATATTTGCCGTTTCTAGGGAAGAGACTACAGCAGCTTATTCAAAGCTAATGAAACCAGATTGCTCTGGTGTAACATTCCTCTAAAGAGTCAGAAAGAAAAATGCAGAAAAATGACAATGACTGATTACTGTTTATTATTACAGTGAGGTGCAAAGACTTGCAAAACATCGCCTCTTTTCAGTGGGTCCTTACATATATCAATGTCCTGCTGCATCATCATTATGTAGGAACATGTGAGAGGGCTTTATCTCATTACTTTCTCCTGGGCAGAATGTCATATGGGCCCCAAGTTCTTGCCAGAGTGCAATAGGCGGCTGCTGTATCCATCAAGAGGACTGAGCTGCAGTCAGCCATTTGGCCAAAGCTGAGATTAAGAGTTGGCTTGTTAGACCAATCGGCGATAAGAGAATCTCATCGTTATGTCTGTTGCTTGTTGTGTGTTGTAGGATCTTGTCATTATCTAGCTTGCCATTATCTAGGCTCTCACCTAGATCTCTCTGTTATCTAGGTTTTGCTCTGTCCCTGCCTGTTCCTTGGCCAAGGGTTCACCTTTGGCTATGTGGATTTCTTGGCTTTTCACCAGTCCCTTTGCAATTTTTGCACCATGCTCTTTAGCTTGGTGTATCTCTTGTCTGTCTCAGTTTCTGTCTCTTGCCTCTGGCCCTGACCCCAGGGATTTGCTACAGCTTTCATGTCCCAGGTGCATTGCTGCTGTGATGACATTAAAGGGATTCCAGCGTGAACATATGATCAGATGCAGCAGTAACAAGTGCAGTACTTCACCAAGAGACAGATGCAGATGTGGGTAAAAAGGTGTTAATGTTTTATATTATTACTATTTATCATCAGCAACCATTGATTAAGTAAGTAATATGACTGATCCCAAGCAATAAACACAGCTTTGCTCTTAAGCACTTGCAGTCCAGGAAGAGAAACAGCAGGCAAAGTCTAAAGGGAAAGGGATTAATATATTTTTTAAAACAAATACCATCTATTTCTACTGGCCCTCTGCCTAGCCATTATTAACTCGCAATAGTTTGTAGGCATCCAAGTTGAATCTTCCTGCTGTTACTCGAAAATTTTTCTTGGCTCAGATATGAAAATAATTTCCTTTCAAACTCAACACTATGTTGTTATAACATCCACTAATGGTCAAATGTGATGATTGTCTGTTGGAGCACCTCACAGGGACATCATTGTTGTGTGATGGTGACCTTACATCTGGAACAGCCTTGCTTAGGACTTCCCAAATCTGTCTCTTATGAGGCCATATGACAGCCGTGTAAGGCTCCATGCCAGTCACACTTGTTTAAAAACTCCTTGACACAGTCATGGCACTTGTGACTCCCTGTGCTGCTGTGACATATGACCCTTATGCCACAAATATTCTTCTGTGTTATGCAAGGGTGTCACTACAGAAGGAGGATGATGTGAGGTCATGGCTAGAGTCTGATCCTGCCTCATCCCCAGATGTACAAGCAGAAAACTGTTGAGTGGATTAATATGTAAGTGGCTTTTAGAGGCAACTGCCTCCTTGTTCTGACATTGTTAGGTGAACAGAGGGATTGGTGTTGCTAGGTGGCCCTAATCTGTTCAATAACCATCTACATCAGTTTATAAGATAGGATAACCTTGGATGAGAGCAGCCAATGGAACCAGCCCATCTTTGCCATGTACAAAGGCACCTTATTTCTACGTGTTAGCCATGCACACATTATTTTTATCCCTTGACAGCTACGAGACCTGGTCATAGATGGTAGCTGATCTCATCTCCTCTTCATCAACCAAAAGAAATCTAGTCAGAGCAACCGTATAATTTCTAACAGGAAACTGTACAAGTCACTGTTGGTCTGCTAAAACGGAAGACACAGAAACAGAAAACAGTGATAAAAGTAGGTGTATAAGTTTGGCCTTTGTTTCAAGCTGTATAACGACTGCCCTGGCAGAATGGAGCTGCTGGAGGAGATCTTTCACTGCCTAACTTAATGCTCCTAGCTTTGTTACATTAGTATCATATGCAGCAAAATCTCTAGTCTACCACATATATAGGTGCCTACAAAACCTACATGTTCTTGTTGGAACTAAGAGTTAATTATTGATGCAAATGTCTTCTAAAAACTACTACTTTTCAGGCACATGAATTCTGGGTTCTTTTTCTCTATATCTGCACTTTTCAAAAAGAAAATTGAGCCATACCACACTGTCAAGTTCCCCCTCCAACTCCTTACCCATTGCTGTTGTCCCTGTTGCCAATATGTCTTCACTTTGCCAGCAGTTGGGTTGCCAAGCTGAAGAGACAGAGAGGATCTCGTCTTGACTTTAGAAATTAATTAGAAGTTAATCAAGGGAAGTGTTAACATATTGAAAGCAAACATGGCTTTCAGAAAAATCAGTGAGCTGGAGGCAGGTAGTTACATCCCTTTAGCCTGGAATCAATTAAGTCCAGGGAATGTGAGAATGAGTATTGTATACATCACAAGCGCATCAGAGCAAGAGGCTTCACAGACCTACCTTGGAATATCTCCAGAGGTCTTGGGACAGCCTATGGGATGTACTGTTAGAAAAATACTAAGTGGATAGATGCAGAAGCAAAGACACAAGTATAGAACTGCCTTAACTGTGTTAGCTTCATGAGCCGTTTGGGCTGGGGTGAGACCTGAGATTTGACTGGAACCTTTCTGCCCTGTGATATTTAGAAAGAAAGATTATATATCTGACTCCCATTGTTCTCTTAAGGAAAGGAAAGACTGACCAGCAGCAGAAAAGCCCAGAAGGTTAGTGAGAATCACATGATCTCATGCTACAGGCGATCAAGTAGTAAACACAGGGTGAGGAATATTGATGGAGTGACAATGCGCAAAGATGATGCCTTGGAAAAAGTCCTTTCATCACAAGTTTAGGGATCAGCATTGCAAAGATTTTAAACACTAACAGTACATAATGTCACTATCTAAAGTTCTGTCCAGACTTGGAGACCGAGGACAGTTTGTCCTAGATTAGACAGGTTTCAGGGAGATTAAATAAAGTGTCTCGATTTTTTTTTCTTGTGATATTAATGAAATAGGGTTCATTAGCATATCATTAATTCAGTAAACTGTTCAGGTAAAAATGTGAAGACACATGAAAAGAAGTGCTTGGTCCTTAACAACACCAACAACAAAGCTGTATTTTTTCCTCAAAAGGATTCACTACCTGTTAAACTGTTAAAGCCAAAGATTAGTACAAGGTCTCTTTTTATCTTGAGTGCTCAATGGCAAAAGATTTTGTTAACATAGATTTCATTTACATCGTTGGATCTTGAGCCTTTCCAGACCGTTAAGATAAACAAGGCTCCAACGCGTGAAAATGACAGGGAGGAAGTTTCAGTAACGCACTCTTCCCTCTAGCACCGCAAGAAGTCATACCAATTTTAAGGCAATCAAAGTACTTATGTACTACTGCAGAGCATCCAGCAAGACTGGAAGAAATCAAGGCTTAAAGAAAACTTCTCCAGTAGGTGTTAAGTGCTCCAATCTTCTCAGCAGGAGTTTCTCATAAATGAAAACACCCCTTGGTGATGAGTAGTGGGAGGAAACAATGCATCTCTGAGAGGTGTAAACGGCTCCATTCACCTTGGTGGGTCCTCATCCTCCCTGCCTGGGGCCAGGGGCTTACGATCTGTGATCCCATCAGGTCTGTTGTTAGCAACTAGCACAGCAAGGCTTGGTGGTTGTTTACATCATATACCTAGTTCATAGATGTGATTACCATGGTGACAGAGAGAAGGACTTAGGCAATTCTAGTGTACCAGAGACCCCAGTCACTACAGCCTCAGCTCCCAGCCCCAGAGAACATGCAAGGGGCAGTGGAAAGGTACAGTCCTCCCATTCCCTCATCCTCCCCTTCCCCACCTGCCTCTGCCTGAAGAGAGAGTAAAAGCCACTGAACCCTCTGAGGTCAGGCAGGGAAACGGGCAAGGACTTTGGATGCCCTCAGTGGCAGAGGGATCCATTAGATCTTGTTTCCAAAAGAGGAAAGGGATCCAAGAAGTCTGATCCAGTTTCCTTGGGGAAGTATGCAGAGAATCCAGGAGATGGTTGGAGAGACAGGGACCTTTATCACCCTTGTTTTCATGAGGGGGTACATCTGTCATCTGTTGTCATCTGTCCTGTGTCCCAATCTTGTCCTCCCATCCTCCCCACCCCATTTCATTTCTAGCATGCATTTGGCCTTGAAGGTATGTCCCTTTTCCATGCCATCCTCCCCTCATCCTGTTGCATCCCTTTCCCTCCTGAACTCGTCTACCCTGCTTGGGAAAATCTGGGACAACCCTACCCAGATATCTATTCTCTCTCAGTCTCTGTCTGTTGTCCTCTACTGCTTGCCCCCAGCAAATACATCCACACCTAGTTCTTTTTTAATTTTTCAAAATAGTTTGAGTACTATTTGAGCTGTATTTTTTGACTGTGTTGAAACAGTTGGCAAGCAGTTATGGTGTTTGCCAAAAAGCATAGTACTAGCGGGGGGGGGGCTGATTTCAACAAGATACTCACAATTTCTGCCCTTCTCATCACATTGGCATGACTTGAGTGGTCTCAGTCACTGGCAACTTCATAGCCTACCATCCTACTTTACTGTTAAAATAGCAAGAAAGTCATGTTTTCCCCAGTCACTCAATGAATCTGTGATACTGGGTTCATTATTTAGGCTCTCATTAAGCTACTGTCATTAGGCTATCTTCTTTTAGTAGTAATTCCACTGTCTATGGTAGCTGATGGCTCAATTGGCTCAGGAACAGCTTAAAGGATGAATGCTCCAGTCAGTGAGAACAAAAAAAATTATATCTGCTCCTTGCCACTGAAGAGGGCCAGGGGAAGATGTGCTTTTCCTTTCTCCTAGGCAGAGAATATAATCCATGACCAAACTATGCTTTGTCTGTCCTGGGATTGCCTGTGGGCCACCACCAGGCAGTTTCAATGCTAAAGTCACGCAAATTAGTATTTTTATCACTGTGGCTACCTGAAATTACAGAGTAGTTGAAGTGCCATCGGTGGCTGCTAGCTTGTCTGCAAAATTATTCAGACCACAGCTAACACCATCAAGAAGTGATGATTTTTAAATGTTTAGTGTTTTAATCTGATGCGTGTTTGCAGCTAACTGTATCTCAGGATGTGCCCCCTGCTGCTGGCAAAGATCAAGCACCAAGAAACTATGTGTCTGGAAAGTCTGAAAGCTCATTTACTGGAATATTATCTATGTATCTTGGGACTGTTGTGTCATTGGAATAAGAGCAATAACATCAGTGCCTACCATTGGTTCCACGCTGCTTGTGGCAATCCTAATAGTAGTGTTTCCAAATTATATTAGTTGTCACTAATTTAAGACCCTAAATTTATATTAATGGTTTTATACAGGTTATTTTCCCCATTTCTATTGTAAAAGCATTCATTCAAAGCTTGAGGTTTTGTCTTGCTCAGTCATATGTATAACATGTGTCAGCCTACTTTTCTTCCTCATTTCAAAAGCCACCGGCCACATTTTTAGCAAAAACGTAGTGGAAAAACAATGTCCTTTGGCCTCCTCTTAATACTATAGCACTTGATACCGTTGCTGCCTTTACATACTTAAAGTTATTGTAGAAACCTGGAAAGGAAAAATGTCATCTCTTTCTGACTCCCAGTCAATAGAAATCTTCTCTGTATTATTTAAAAAAAAAAAAAAAAAAGGTTGGGGTTATAGCCTTCCAGCCCTTTCACCTGCATTTGCAGTAGATTTCTGAATGTCAAGGTCACACATTTATTTTAGACTTTTTAACTGTTAGCCAAATAGCCGCAGTGGAATTTGATCATTAGATACTCAAAGCCAGGAAAAATGACCTATGATTACATGCTATTAAATGTTAAAAAGAAAGAAAGGAAGAAAATAAATCCCTGTATATCTGTTCAGTACTTATAGAAATTTCATTTTAAAAATTCAATTAGTTCCCTGCACATGTCACATGGAACACATCAGTTTCACTGCTTCAAGTACAATTAGGCTGAGAGATCGCAGAGCGTTTAGAAAGGAAGCAAGGTCGTGGCTCCTGAGTGGCAGCAGCATTGCCACACGCAGCTCTCTTTAGGGAGGTGACTCCCATCTCCCCGCAAGAGCTTTGTCTAGACAGTGACAGTGCGTAAGCACCCGGCACTAAATGAGACTTCAATAGCTAAGTCTAGCCATGTTTTTGATCTGCAAGACAATTAAAAATATATGAATTCCCAGAATCTTAGGTGTGTGAGGGTTTTTTTTTTGCTGAAGAGAAGTGTCACAATAAAAGAAAAAAAATTATTTTTCTGTTAGTATCTTTATACAGAATTGCTTTTCCTTGTGTTAATTTAGGTTTTTCTCCAAGTCAAGATGCACTTTGAATAATCCATGATTCTGCCCTAAAGCAAACTGAGATTTATACCAGAAACAACAAATAATATTTTATGGGTAAATTAAATCACATGCTGCTCTTCTTGTTTAAAACTCTTTATTTAAAACACATCCTGCTCATTTAAACAGTGAATATGAGAAATAATTAAGTCCAAACACTTTATTTTTATTTATGTAATAGTAGAATTACTACAGAGAGATGGAAGCAGAATCAAAATGAGACTTTTTAGAAGAAAAGACATTTTAAAAACCCATTAATTAGGTTAGCCATCTAACCTACTTATTACTTCCACTCCCAACAAACCTGATACTAGACCACCTTTTATATGTGTAAGGCAAATATTTCAGAGGAACACAGATGACCTTTCTAAAACAGTGTCTTTTTAACCTCTATATATTAAAAAGGCTTGTGCATGATAAACATTTCCTCATCCTTGCATGTTTCCTCAGTTGGCCCCATGATTTTGTGATGTAGACACCAGTGACCAGCAGTGACAGCCCGGATAGTCTGACCTTTAGTAAAGATTTTGTTTGAGCCCAGTTTAATTACCCTTCACCTTAGCAAGAGATGTAATATAACAGTGAATTATATAAAGCACAAATAAAATACATTTTTGTATTATCAACTGTTCCTTCATAAGGCACATTAAAATGGCTGAAGAAAGCTTATTCTATTTTTTTATGTGAGAAATATCAGTTCCTCTTTTTTTTTTTCCTTGATTAAAGTTGTTGTCAAAGTCCTTGGAAGACCAAAATTGTGATGTTCCATGAAACCTACAAGTGGCTCATGAGTGGAAAAGAAAAATCATGCAGGAGACAATCTTCTTTGAGAATAAATAACAACATTATGGTGGCATTTATCAGGCAGGAGTAAAGACAGTGGTTTTTTTGCTTTGCCACATGTCTGCGTTAAGGTAGGCATTTATGGCTTCTGTTAGCACATATTTTGCTAGATGCACATATAAAAATGGCTATCATAAGAGTAACTGAAAGGAAAGAGTATAAAATAAGGAAGTCAAATACTGTTAAAGGTGATTTGCAAGAGATTGTTAAAAATAAGCTTGTGTTTGCCTCTTATTTAATAGGTACAAAGAGTGCATGGTAGGATTCTTAAAGGTTTTTATTCCCTTTTTTAGCAGGTTCAGAATAAAAAAATAATATAAATCAAAAGAAAGTAATTTAAAAACCAGAATAAAAATATAATATACTACAAAATATGATATATCTAAATGTTTTCATCAATACAGAAAGTGGAAAATAGTTTAACTATTTTATGCCACATTTGGTTCAAGACAGACTCCAAGACAAAGATAATTTCTTCCTTGCAATTCCTAGGTATAAACCTCATTCTTGGGTAAAGCTGCCAAGTACCACGTACTCAGAGGGTTATGATGACTAATGGTCTATGGTACTCCAGCACTGAAAGCAGTTGCCACAGCAAACCTCCACATTTTGTGCACGAATTTCTTTGACATACCCACCAGGAAAACAAACATTTTTTATTCTAATGTTTTGAAGCTCAGTGGGCAGAGAAAGCATACTGCTTTGAAATGTGTCTCCAAGGTAATATAGAGGTAACTCTTTGACTAATTAAGACTGTGCTCTTCCTAGAAAGGTTGGACTAGACGATCCCTGAGGTCCCCTCCAACCTGGGATTCTGTGATTCTGTGAAAAAAATACTGTTACTTTTCTTTCACTTTCCCCATACCATCATCATAGTTCATTGTGTGATCTTTCCAAACCTGATGATACCCAAAGGCTGGACATCTTCTATCTTCCACACCTTCCACTGAACCACCTTAACCTTCTTTTTTCCCAAAGCACAATGTTTGATGGAAAACACAGATTATTGTCTTCTGTAAGAAGAAACTGATGTTATGCTGATTCTCAAGGTATAATCATAAATATCTACTTTCAAAAAATGAGCTACTTGTGAGAGTCTCAGCAGTCATGGTGCTCATGTTTTTACTGCATTTTCAAGCCTGAATGAAACACCATCTAGTGAGGGAGCATTATGATGCAGAGCACTCCTCTGCTCCCTCCCTGATATTTCTGCACGAAGGGAGAAGGCAACTACTTGTATGTAGCCTGAATAGCTTCCCTGGGTAACTAGGGACTGTTCAGGAAAAGAAAGTTGAAATTAAAAATGTAAGAGGTGTGCACTGATTAGCATTACCCTTACAGGTCAATCATCTAGCCAATACATGTGATTATAGTACTCAAAGATAAATTTTTCTGTGATTGACATGAAGCTTAAATTTCTTCACAAATGGAAAAGCTTACTTGCTTAACTCTCAGTCATATGTAGAAATAAAATGTTTACCCAATTTTTTATGTTTTTGCTCCTGCATCCAAAATAACATATGCAGACTTGTTTGTACTAGAATTTCATACCCAGACTTAATAACTAGAATTTCATACCCAGACTTAATAACTAGAATAATCTTTCACTCAGAACTATAGATTAAAGTATTTCAAAATGTATGTGCAAGTGCTAGTATGTGCAAAGCAAAGCCTTTGTCAACAAAAGAGCTGAAGTTTCAGACCTGATATAGACAGTAGATAGAGCAGAAAAATTGTCCAAATCACAGACTAATCTTTGGGTATTAGAGAATTACAGAATGTTGTTGATTTTGCTCCTTGATCCATTTGCACGGACACCTCTGAGTAAAAAAATGTCAAAACCTCTAAAAATCTTTGGTTTGGGTTATTCAGTCTATAATTACAATAAAATCCTCCTTATGAGATGATTGTCATCTCTAAAAGCAGAACTTGGTCTATTAAAAGCAGAACTTGGTCTATTAGTCACATTTAGCTTCAGCCCAAGCCACTAATGTTCCTTTTCTTTTAGATGTTGTCAAGGAACAATGCCCACAGCTTAATATTACTGCTTACCTGCCTTTTCATTATATATAGCAACAAAAGATTTAATTGCATCTCTTCTTCCAAAATGTGATCAATAGTTCTAAATGTAGTCTGTTACTTGGTTTGCAAGAATTACTATTTTTCCAAATAAAATCATCCAAAAATGGTCACTGGGACTTGACATAGACTATGCAGCCACCATAAATTTGGCTCCTTGACCCAATGTAACAGCAAGGTGAAATCAGAGTGACTGTTAGTTTTTGGTATATTTGCTTCTGTCTACTTGTACCATATAATTTAGACTCATTATTACCTTTGTGCTAATTTTCATATTCCCTTCTATCAGTGTTCTCAGGAGGCTTGCATGTAGTTCTGCTGAATAGTTAGGGTTTTCCAGGAACTGGAGAAGAATGCTACTGTTCTTTTTTATCCCACAGCTACCTCTATGTGTGGGTGCTGGGAGTTTGACCTGTCAGTGGACAATGACTGACCTCATTAACAAACGCCTAAGGTGTTACTCCCTGATTTTCTTAGGAATACCAGGTTCTTGAACACTCACTCCCAGCTCTCCAGTCATTATTTGGCCTTACAACCATTTTTGTGACCATTTTGTGACTCCAGTATAACAAAAAATTAAACAATCAAAGCTAGGAACAGGCCATAAATCAGAAGATGGAACATGTTGTAAATCCACTGTGAACTTAACTGGAGCTTTTTTTTTTTGTTATTTTCAGGTGAAAATAACCTTGTATTGAATGAAGGTAGGTAGCCATATTCAGAAACTGGATTGTTTAAGGGATAAGATGAAGATTCTTACAACTGTGTAAAACATAATATGGCCATTCTAACATTACGTTGATGAGTTGAATGCCATTATCCATATGGACACAGACTTCTAGCTCTTTTCCCAGACTTTTGCCAGAGGAAAGCAATTCAGATCTATTACTGTCAGAAACTCTATTTCACATCCTCATTGAGGTCAGGGTCTGCTCAGCCTTCTAAGCCCTGAAGTTTAGGGTTCTACCATTGTGAAAGGTTTGTCCACTTCTGCTGGGTCTGGGTGAATTAATAGGCTAGAAGGAAATAGATAACAAGTGATGCTTTTTTAATGGTTGTGTGTTTTTACTTGCTTATATGTAACTGCTCAAAGATTAAGTCAGTCGATTCCTGCCATACGGTGATACCTCTATTTTTATTACCTACCCCATTTGCTATTAACTTGTTTCTGTTCCTTTTTGGTCCAGGTCTCAGGCTTCTGTGAGCCATGCAACTTCTTGGCCACTTATGTTCATCCATATCGTTTTATCTAATGTAATAGCTTCAGCAGATTCAGTAATCAGCTTTTGTTAGCAACCTAATTGTCACTGGGCCAAAATCCAAGGCTGCAGTCTCACAAGCATCCTTCTTTTCTACCACTTCTGAAAATACGAACCACTATCCAAAGCAGTTGATGAACTTTAGGTGTAGATTTCAAGAGCATTGAGTTTGGAAGGTGTTCTTTATTTCTGTCCTTTTAGGATTTTAGGAAACACAAATCTCAGGAGTGCAACACTTTGAGCTGGATCCATGTGTACATTTCTGGGGAGAGGATAGGTGCTCTGGACTGTGTTCAGGCAGAGAAGGGAGATGGAGAACATGCAGGTGAGATTTCTCCACCTGAGATTCAAGTTAGCTTTTCACAGTGCCCCTGATAACCTTGCTATCCAAATGAGGCTTACAGCCTTAGTATCATCTTTTTATCACCTGATACTCATACACAGAAGCAATGGGCTCTTGCAGACACTATATAACAAGAACAATATGATAAGGTTGAAAAAGTGTGTTTTTTGGATGTGACACACAAGTTGCTAGTTAGATTACTGCCACCCAGATACACATTCCATCACGATACTGCTGCAGCTGTTCAGCTGGCATATGGATAACTTCTCTCAGTTGGCTTCATGCGCCTTAAGGGAAAGAACAGTTCACCAGATCTTGATAAGAACAGCAAGCTATTTATCTGCATAGGAAAAAGCTAGAAATGTGTATACTTCCCTTTCTGCATCTACAGAGGAGCTGTAGAAAATCCGCGAGTTGTACGTTTGACCTGGTGAGGTACAGCTGAGGGAGGGTAAGTGGTCCTTGTGGTATGCAATGTGTACAGAATTGCAGAGAAAAATCTTTTCTTACTGATGTATCACCTCAACATGTCTCCATACATATGGGGATATGTATGGTCTGAGAAGCCCTGATATAAGTGGAGAGTCCCATAAGTGCCAAGCCAACCTATTTGTACAAAGCCAGCAATGACTTATGAATTGTGTAGCCTATGGGTAGCATGGTGTGAAAAATTTCTTACAACACTGAACTCTCAAAAAACAGATCCAGCTATAGATCTTCCAAATCCAAATAGACTGGCTACAAATTGATGACAGAGGGGGTTTAGTCACCATCCTCTTTTCTACGGTCAATGGCAGGTGGCAAGTTGTTGCTTGCTTTGTTAGATATGGAGGGAACTCAGCATTAGCTTCATGATGGTCACCTGCTTATCTTAGATTCTTGACCCACTGATGAATATAACCGGTCTGATGCATAATCTTTTTCCTATAGTTCTGGAAGCTGCCTCTTGTCTTGGACCAAGAACTGGTAGGGAATTTTAACTGCATCGTCAAGGCTTTCTTGACATCTTCATAATCATCCTCCTTTGGGAGACGATGACAAAATTGTGTCTAGCCAGCATTTATATTTTTGTTCATAATGAGCAGCTGGACACCATGCAAGATCAGCTCAGACATCTAGAAGTCACCTGAGGAAACCAAAAGGATTCATATAGCTTCAATATCTACTGTTTGATATCTTACTGACATCTGGACTCGTGCTTCCTGGATTTTCCCTAAGTGCATCTAGCAAACCGTATCACCCCAAATAACTCTCATGCCACGATGAAAAAGGTTACTAACTAGTGATCAGCCCTTTAAACTCAGAGTGTGTATTCCACGATATATCTGGTAACAACAGTCTATGCTGCTCATTATGTAAAACAGCATAAATGGTACATAATGAGGCTTATTTCTAATCCCAGAAATTAATACTTGGAAGAACCTGTGTCAGTATCTCAGACATCACAAATTCTGTATACCTTACAAACCACCCGTGGCTTCAAACAACAAAAATATTTGTAAATCAAATGCTTTTTTTTTCCCCCCAACAAGAACAGAAGGAAGCAAATACATTTCCTTATTGAGGCAGCAGAGTAATTTTTTCTAGACTTTCTTTAGTTTCTATATTTATTGCTGTTTTGATCCATCTGTCTCTGACTGAATTACCACAAAATATTTTTTCTCCCTGTGTGGAGGATCATGACAAGAGTCTCCAGTTAATACCGAGCTTCACTCCAAGCTAAAGCCAGTGACGCATGAAATTCTGTGTTCTTTATAGTCTTGAGTGTCCAGTAAAAATTTAGTCATGTCAGTGGGCTATAATGTTGAAGTAAAATAAACACAGTTTAGTTAAGTTCTGGTCCTACTTACTTTTGAAATTTTCTGTACGTTCTTTGCAGAAAAATGCATATTATCTTTTAGAAAGAGTGAAGAACAGAGTTTTCAAGCTCAAGATTCTTGGTGCCACTACAGAATAAGACTTATATTTTGTGTCTGTAGTTCCCAGTCCTACAGTTGAGCAGGAAATGAAGCAGCTCTGACACTTGTACAGTATTCATCAAAAGCACAGGAAACCTGTGTAACCACATACTCAGAGCACAAATGAGAATGAACAGAAAATATTTTCAATGGTGATACAGAGCTGCAAATTAGATTCAGCTCCAGAATTTAATCAAGCAGTACATAGTAGTGTATCAACATACCCCCTACAATTTCTTTCTGAAATAATATAATATAAAAACATTCAGAACATAATTCAAGAAATCATAGAATCATAGAATCATTAATAAAGCATCCAAGTTGTAAATTTTTTGAAAGAGGTGACAAAAAGTGAGGGAGCAAGTTTCTGAGTGGCATCTTCAAGAGATACACAACTCAGAACAAGCAGAGTCTAAGTCAGCACTTAGTCTTCCTTAAGCCTGCCTCACCTGGGGCATATCCACTGAGTAATGTACAAAGCTGCAAGACTCTAGGTATATTAGACTTCCAGGTGGGAGCAATTAGTGAGATGGTACCTGTTCTCATGTTGAAAGAAACTGCAGTACAGGAGTATTGCACACCCCATAGCGGCAATGAAGCTAGTGGACTGTTCTCTGGCTTATGGCATGGTTTTGCTTTCACCTCAGTGTGCTATGATTTTTAGGGGTGTTTTATAAATTCTAAGCATACCTTCATGTCTAACCCAGCCTGGCCTATAAGCCAAGGTGTTTTAATATGTTTTTTTTTTCACGTTGTTGAAATAATAACATTCTTCCCTAGCTAATGTGAATTCATAAGGCACATTTCCGTACTGTGAATTTAGCCCACTGTAAAGGGGACTGTCTTGTCAAAATGAGCATATAGCTTTTGAGAAGACAATGAAATGTCTTTTGCTGGCAGAGTCATCCACAGCATCATCAGTTCTTCTGTGAGTGTTCTCCTCTGTGTCCTGTGAGTACTGAGTCAGGAAAATATCACTTCAGCTCTGTTCACATACTTTCATGTTAATTAAAAAAAAAATTCAAGGGATTAAGCTTTCTAAGACAACATATTTGAGGGAAAAAAGATAAATTTAAGCTAAAATGTTTGCTGAAACATATTTATTATTTCTATTCATGTCTACACCTTGATTTCTGATGCTTGATTATACAGATCAATACATCAGGAAAGAAGCATTAGCATGTGTGTTCTGTAAATAACAGACAACATAGAAACTGTGAAACAGGAGTATTGATATTCACAACAGAATGTTGATGGATTAGTTTTGGAATACTTTTCAAATAATTAAAAACCATAAAATTAAAGTTTCTCAACCTCCTTATGAATATATTGAAAAAGCAAAAATAAAAA